>NW_023270374.1:27327618-27506458 GCF_011800145.1 Mirounga leonina | reverse complement strand
CATGTAATAAAATTTTAAAATATAGACAGTACAGGGCGCCTAGGTGGTTCAGTCCTTAAGTGTCTGCCTTTGGCTCAGGTCATGATCTCAGGGTCCTGGGATTGAGTCCCACATCGGGCTCCCTGCTCGGCGGGAAGCCTGCTTCTCCCACTCCTCCTGCTTGCGTTCTCTCTCTCGCTCGCTCTCTCTCTGTCGAAAAATAAAAATAAAATCTTAAAAAAAATAAAAAATAAGAAAATAAAATCTAGATAGTACACATCAACCTCAGGAAAGTGGTCCCCAGTGAGGAAGAAGGGAATGGGATGATGAGGAGCTTCACCAGTACCTATAACATCTTCTTTAAAAACATTTATATCTGAAGGAAATACAGGGAAAGGCTTTATTAATAAAACTAATACTTATCAAATACTAATTTTCCACCAGGCACGATTCTAAGCCCTTTAGATGTATCAACTCATTTCATCGTCAACAATAAATCAATGCAATCAATGCTAATACTATCATCACCCTTCAGAGAGGGGAAAATAGGCACAGCAAATCAAGTAACTTGCCTAATACTAATATTAGTCATAGGACTAATAGGTGATAGGGATTTGAATCCAGGCTGTCTGGCTCCAGAATCCATAGGCTCAACCTATCACTCTGTCCTGCTGCCAGGCCTTATTCCCTCTGGATCTCATGACAGCAGCAGGAAGGGTGGGTACAGAGCAGTTCTTAGGGGCTCAGAGTGTAGCCTGTGACATGCCCACTGTCAAGGGGATAGCAGTCTACAGGAAATGGGTCAGAATTCAGTCTTTCTGAAGTGTAACCTGGACTCTATCCTTTGTGCCATGCTGTGACTCCAAAAGATAGACCCCCCTCTTACACCTATCCTCCCTTCCTCAAAATACCACTCTTCCCTCCCAGGACCCTTGACATCCTCACCAGTTCCTTCTTCAGGATCTGCCACGAATAAGACACCATATATCTCCTCATGGTTCCTGAGCTGGCAAATGGCACAACTAGCCCCTTTGCCTTTCAAGGGTAGGACCACAAATCCTTCCCAAAGCATCCACTTATATTAGAAACAAATAGCTTCCCTCAGTGGCAAGGTAGGAGTTTCTCTCCACTCCTCATACCCTACCAACAGCTTCTGGAAGCCTTGTTCTGAGAAAATCTCATTCTCAGAATCTCCTTATATCACAATGGAGGATTCTGGAAGAGAAGGCAGGGAAGGAATTGGAATCCGGGAGTCTAACATTTATTGAGCACTCATAGGCTCATAGGCATTATCTTAGTTAAGCCTCACAACTACCACAAGGTGAGGGTCCACTCCATACATAAGAATGAGACTCCAAGTAGCTAACTGATTGCTAGTCATGAAGCCATCTTAAAGTAGGAGGCTTCTGGGCTGGGGGCAGGAGCACCTAACACCTCAGCCTAGGGGGCTCTCCAAGGCTTAGAACTTGGAGACCCTGAAGTGTGTGTGGGTGCATGACGCTGTCCTATAAATCTTGTTAAATCAGCAAATCAGGAACACTCAGAAAATCAGAAGTCCTCAGTTAAATGGGGTGCCAAATGTTGAAAGGAACTCGGTGACTAGAACTCAGTGACCCTGAGATCCTTCCAAAAGTAGAGAAGAATATAGGATCTAAAGTACTGCTGTCTACTAGATTAAAGATGGCAGTTGATGACCGCAATTTGCTCTTGTATGAGAATCTTCAATAAAAAACTATGATTTCAAGTATTGCCTGATTTGCCATTCCTATCCAGCTAGGCCTATCTGCCAGCCCTCTCCCAACTGACAGCCAAATGGAAGGACACGGAACACAGTGAGGACAGCCAGACAACAGGGAAGACCCAAGCTCTGAATTACTAAATTCAAAGGCCACCACTCCTAGAGTGAGACACTAACCACTTACGGAGATGAGAAGAGACAGAATTGGGTTTTCTTCCTCCCTTGCCTTGAGAAAAGATGCAAAGAACTCAGGAAGAAACAGAGTAAGAGAAAGTTTCAGAGAAAAAGAGAGAGAAGCAGTGTGGAGTTTTTGCCTCCTCTACCACAGATCTGGTCTTAAGGAAGGAAATAACAAAAGTTTAGGGAGTTTCTGAAACAAACTGGGGACAGGGAAGGCAAGAAAGATGGTGGGAGGTGGCTAGGGACAGGGAGGTATCTGATCAGTCTTCTGAGCTGCCTGAGATGCAAGTGACATGGATAGGACCCAGACTAACAAGGGGCATCGGAGGATGCCAGTAAGTAGGGCCAAGACCCTGATGAGACACTGAAAGTAGACACTCCCCACCTCCCCTTTTGCCAGTGGTGGTTATATAATTTCCGTAGGAATTGGATCAGTGTTGGGGAGAAAGAGGCAGGAACTTCGGAGAACTCTGAACTGGCCTAAGATGAGTCAATCAGCCTGAAATTACATCCCCTCAAAATTACTGGATTGGATCTCAATTTACCTGAAGACATCTAAATTGTCTATTAGGAGGCAGGGTGGGGACTCAGAGTCAGACATTAAAGTCAGTTCTAGAAATTAAGGGAGTGTTGGGCTCCTGAGTGGCTCAGTCAGTTAAGTGTCTGCCTTCAGCCCAGGTCATGATCCCAGGGTCCTGGGATCAAGTCCTGCATCAGGCTCCCTGCTCAATGGGGAGTCTGCTTTTCCCTCTCCCTCTGCCCCTCCCCCATGCTCGTGCTCGCTCTCCCTCAAATAAATAAAATCTTTAAAAAAAATAAAGAAGTGTCATTTCTGTCCCAGTGGTTTTTGGTTTTTTTTTTTTAAGATTTTATTTATTTGACAGAGAGAGACATAGCGAGACAGGGAACACAAGCAGGGGTAGTGGGAGAGGAAGAAGCAGGCTTCCTGCTGAGCAGGGAGTCCAATGCGGGGCTTGATCCCAGGACCCCGGGATCATGACCTGAGCCGAAGGAAGACGCTTAATAACCGAGCCACCCTGGCGCCCCACTATCCCAGTTTCTAATCTTAAATTGAACTGTTGTAGAGCAGAATGTCAGAAAGGGCATTGGTCCTAGTCTTATGTGATCTTGGGTAAATTACCTTAACCACACTGGGCCTCGTTTTCCTCCTTTTAAAACTGAGTTAGAAGGGGCGCCTGGGTGGCTCAGTTGGTTAAGCAACTGCCTTCGGCTCAGGTCATGATCCCGGAGTCCCTGGATCGAGTCCCTGGATCGAGTCCTGCATTGGGCTCCCTGCTCGGCAGGGAGTCTGCTTCTCCCTCTGACCCTCCTCCCTCTCATGCTCTCTCTCATTCTCTCTCTCTCAAATAAATAAATAAAATCTTTAAAAAACAAACAAACAAACAAACAAACAAAAAAACTGAGTTAGAGGGGTGCCTAGGTGGCTCAGTCGGTTAAGCGGCTGCTTTCGGCTCAGGTCATGATCCCAGGATCCTGGGATCAAGCCCCGCAACAGGCTCTCTACTCAGCAGGGAGGCTACTTCTCCCTCTCCCTCTAACTACCACTCTGCATATTTGTGGTCTCTATCTCTCTCTCTCTGTCAAATAAATAAACAAAATCTTAAAAAAAAAAAAACTGAGTTAGAGCCAACTCAACAAATAATTTCTTTTCTTTTCCTTTTTAAAAAAATTTTTAAAAAGATTTTATTTATTTTTTGACAGAGAGAGAGACAGCAAGAGAGAACACAAACAGAGAGTGTGGGAGAGGGAGAAGCAGACTTCCCGCTGAGCAGGGAGCCCGACGCGGGGCTTGATCCCAGGACCCTGGGATCATGAGCTAAGCGGAAGGCAGACACTTAATGACTAAAAAAAGGCGCCCCTTTTTCCCTTTTTTTTTAAAGGATTGATTTATTTATTTGAGAGAGAAAGCATGAGCAGGGGGAGGGTCGAGGGAGAGGGAGAGAATCTCAAGCAGACTTCCCCTAAGCACAGAGCCCAACTCAGGGCTCAATCCCAGGACCCTGAGATCATGACCTGAGCAGAAATCAAGATTCGGACACTTAACTGACTGAGGCACCCAGGAACCCCAAATAATTTCTTTTCAAGATAAGATCCTTATTGTTTTGCTAATTATAAGAGTTATGCAACAAACATTTATAGAACTCCAACTACACGCAAAGCAGGAAAAGGTGAGTAAAACACGGTCTCTGCTCACAAGGAGTTCATAATATGGTGGGGATGCGAACCACAGCCATAAGAGAAAGTCATACTAAAATAAAGCTATAAAGATAAATGAAGAAAGGGCAGGGCATGATCAGAGAGCATGAGATGTGGCTGGAATCTGAGATACTCAGGATGCACAGCAGGAAGTGAGGTTGTGCAGGCAGAGGTCACAAACCAGCCATCCATGGGCCAAGTTGAGTTTGCAGACTGCTTTATTTGACCCACATGGTGTTCTAGTTAAAATATTGTTAAAACTTAACTTGGTTATCTTTAGTTGGGGAATGGGTTCTCTAATTCACCAAGGTCTTCACCTCAGAGAATCATGTTACCTGCCAGGCATGTTACCTACTTGCAACTCCCAGTATAGGATCTACGTAGCCTCTTTCAGGCCTAAAAATCCTTTGATTATATAATCAGTGGTTGCAAAATTGTGGTCCACAGGCCATATCTAGCCTGCTGGCATGTTTTGACAGTTTTTTTAAAAATTTGAATTAGTTGGGGTATGTGGCTGACTCAGTCAGTACAGCATGCTACTCTTGATCTTGGGGTTGGGAGTTCGAGCCCCATGTTGAGTGTAGAGATTACTTAAAAAGTAAAAAAAAAATCTTAAAAAAAATTTTTTAATTAGTAGTCAACACTTAAATACTAGGATTTTGGGGGCAATTTTCTAGGAAAATAATTTACCCAAGTGACCCTGATATAAGCCATATAAATGGACTAATTTTCATAGAAGAAATAGAGGAAGTTGTAAAAGAACTCTCTCACCACCTCCACCATCACCAAGAAAGAAAATAGTACCAGGTCCTGAAGAGAAAGCTAGAGGTTCATCTCATTTATAAATATCGTTTTTAAAGTCTTTAAATATACGCAAACAGAATTCAATAGTACATTTATTTTTTTTAAGATTTTATTTATTTATTTGAGAGAGAGAGACACAGCGAGAGCGGGAACACAAGCAGGGGGAGTGGGAGAGGGAGAAGCAGACTCCCCACTTAGCAGGGAGCCCGATGTGGGGCTCGATCCCAGGACCCTAGGATCATGACCAAAGGCAGACGCTTAACAACTGAGCCACCCAGGCGCCCCTCAATAGTACATTTAAAAACATCATTGGGGGGCATGTCTAGGGGATGCAGTCAGTTTAGTGGCTGACTCTTGGTTTTGGCTCAGGTTGTGATCTCAGGGTCATGGGATCAAGCCCCACCTTGGCTCTGCACTCAGTGTGGAGTCTGCTTGGGTTTCTCTCTCCCTCTCCCTCTGCTCCTCCCCTCCCACCACCCCCCCAAACAAATAAATAAATCTTAAAAAAAAAAAAAATCATCGGGGCCCCTGGTTGGCTCAGTTGGTAGAGCATTGTAGCGATTACTTAAAAATAAAAGAAAAAAATATTTAAAAAAAAAGAAATCATTTTGGAGCCTCTGGCTGGCTCAGGCAGAAAAGCATGCAACTCTTGATCTTGGGGTGGTGAGTTCGAGCCCCACATTGGGTGTAGAGATTACTTAAACAAACAAACAAACAAGCAAACTTTTTTAAAAAATTAAAAACTTTTTGGGGCACCTGGGTGGCTCAGATGGTTAAGCGTCTGCCTTCAGCTCAGGTCATGATCCCAGGGTCCTGGGATCGAGTCCCACATCGGGCTCCTGGCTCAGCGAGGAGCCTGCTTCTCCCTCTCCCTCTGCCTCTCTCCCCTGCTCATGCTTTCTCTCTCTCTCTCTGTATCTCTGTGTCTCAAATGAATAAATAAAATCTTTAAAAAAAAAAAAAATTAAAAACTTTTTTTGAGAGGGCCACATTAATGAACAGGTCACTCTTGGGGACCACTGGGACTCCACTGTGCTGGGACCTTAATAAGACTGCACAAAGCATGCTCAAAGCTGTCCCATTGGTTAAGGGCTACCCCCGGAGGCATTCACGGGCCAACTTTTCTGGACTGAGCAACCCAGTGGCCAGAGAAAGCTCTCAGCAAAGGTCCTTAGAGTAGGACGCTGTCTTGCTGGCCTGTGCAGAAATGGCAAGTCAGAGGGTTAAAGCCAACAGAGAAGGCCTGGGGCTGCAGGTCTCAGGGAGAACTGGCAGAGTTCCAAATTCTCCCCCAAAAGGGGGCACATTGGAAGGCAGAACCAACAGCCCCTTCTGTAGAGCACTGGGATCAGAAGGGCTGGGCTCTGAGAGCTTCCCTGGTGCCTCTGGCACCAAGGAGAAGCAGGGCACGAGGGCTGGCCAGGGAAACGCACTGACTGCCATGCTTGTGGCCCTGCAGCTGCCAAGCTCCATCTGCCAGGAGAAGGAAAGAACTAAGCCAATTTGCTCACACAAAACCTTTGTCAGAAGGAGCTGTGCTGATGACCTCGGAGACTTCCGGCCAGCCCAGAATTCTACTCTAGTTCCTTCTCCATGCACACCTCCAGCAAATAGCTGGTCCAGAAAGAACTCACTTCATTTAAAAGGGATTTATAATAAAAAATAAATAGCACCAGACCCATATATTACAGAAAAGTGGGGGGGGGGAGGGGAGGAGGAAGCAGGGACCAGAAAAAACAAATGGCAGATGAAAGGCACTCACAGAAAAAAAAAATTAACATGAAACAGATGATAATCAGGAAACACAAAGAACTCAAAGGGCTTAATACATTTCAAAACAAGAGTTCAAAGCAAAGATGCAATAGTTCAAAGAGATGATGAAGCAACTGAAGGAGATGGCACTGGCAGAGCTCAGGAAAGAAGTGGGTTTTTTTTGTTTTTGTGTTTTTAAAAAAACAAAACAAAACAAAACAAAAACACCTCAGAACTGAAGATCATTTCAGAAACATCAAAAAGGAAGCCAGTCTTGCTGAATACAGAGGTCAGGATTGCAAAAAGCAAGTGAGGGAGTTGTCAATGAAAACTTAAAAAGGAACGAAGAAATAATCCAACTAACAGGTATGGAAACACAGAGGGAGAGAGAGTGGGCTAAGTACATGGGTTTCTTCAACTTTAGAGGTGTAAATCTTTTTTTTTTTAAAGATTTTATTTATTTATTTGAGAGAGAGAGAATGAGAGAGAGCACATGAGAGTGGGGAGGGTCAGAGGGAGAAGCAGACTCCCCGCCGAGCAGGGAGCCCGATGCGGGACTCGATCCAGGGACTCCCGGATCATGACCCGAGCCGAAGGCAGTTGCTTAACCAACTGAGCCCCCCAGGCGCCCTTAAGATTTTATTTTTAAGTGGGGCACCTAGATGGCTCAGTTAAGCATCTGCCTTCGGCTTGGGTCATGATCACGGGGTCCTGGGATTGAGCCCCAAGTCCAGCTCCCTGCTCAGCGGGAGAATCTGCTGCTCCCCTTCCGTCTGCCCCTCCCTCCACTCATGCACTCTCTCTCTCAAACAAATAAATAAAATCTTAAAAAAAATTTGCTTTTAAGTAATCTCTACACCCAACGTGGGGCTCAAACCTTACAACCCCAAGATCAAGAGTTGCATGCTCTACCGACTGAGCCTGCCAAGTTCCCTATAGCTGTAAATCTTCAGACACATTTTAAACCTGATAAACTAAGAAAAAGATGTATAAGCCTATTTAAAAGATATAAAGGGAACTAACAATAATCATGAAAACTGGATAGAAGGATTAAAAAGAAGGAGAAGTATAACAATTACTCTTTTTTGACTTCAAATTTTGTACTAGGCACATATATAATATATGCATATATATATATAATATATCTCACCTGTTAAAATGAATGCATCAATTTTTAAATTTTTTTTATTTAAGTAAACTCTACCCCCAGTGTGGGGCTTGAACTCATGGCCCCAAGATCATGCATCACATGCTCTACTGACTGAGCCAGCCAGGCATCCCTAAATGCATCAATTTCTAAGTAATTAAACAAAATCAATGCAGTGCAATAAGGGACACAGCTACTAGGAGAGCACCACAATAAAAACAGGTTCACTGAATTCTAGGAACTAGGAGGGTTGCAATTGAATAGAAGTAAGTGAAAGGAGAAAATGACAAAAGGATCATAAAGTACCCAGGCTTTTGAATTTACATTGGTTTATCAGGAACAATAATTAGTAATAACTGAGTTAATTACAAACGTAATCTGGCTAGATTAAGCACCCTAGACCAGTATCTGCAGCTTATCAAGACATCAAAAGATAAAAGACCTTTACCCCAAGATCAAACATATTTGATAAAATAGGTTACCAAAAAGAAATAAAGTCAGTAGAGAGACCAGAGCAAGCTTCTTAGACTTTGTAATGAAAGATTTTAAAAAAACAAAACACACACACACACACACACAAGGAACATCCTGGGGCCCTTGTATCCAAACCACCTCATTAGCTGAACCTGCTTTCTCTTCACCATGATCACAGCCGGCCTCCTGGAATGATGCATGTAGTGTGTGGTGAGTGTAAATGAAATGATAAGATTACTAGATCTGTTGAAAATATGAATATCCTGTCTACTCATAACTTACCTTAAAATTTTCTATTTAACATCTCCCATTGAGAAAATAATGCAAAATAACAACTGCTGGCAAGGATGGGGAGAAACTGGAACCCAAGTGTGTTGCTGGTGTAAATGTAAAATGGTGGAGCCACTGTGGAAAATAGCATGGCAATTGCTCAAAAATTTAAGTAAAGCATCACCCTATGATCCAACAATTCTACTTCTGGGTATATACTCGGAGGAATTAACAACAGAGACTCCAAAAGATATCTGTATACCAATGTTCACAGCAGTATTATTTGCAATAGTCAAAAGGTAAAAAAACCCAAATGTCCATTGACAAATGAATAAGCAAAATGTGCTATCTATATATAATGGAATGTTAGCCTTAAAAAGGAAGGAAATTCTGATACATGCTATAATGTTGATGAAACTTGGAAATATTTGAACTTGGAAACAAGCCAGACACAAAAGGACAAATATTGTAGGATTCCCTTTGTATGAGGTTCCTACAAATTCATAGAGACAGAAAATAGACTGGTGGTTGCTGGGGACTGGGAAGAGGGGTGAATGGGGAGTTATTATTTAATGGGTACAGAGTTTCAGTTGGGGAAGATGAAAATTTGCTGGCAACAGATGGTAGTGACAGTTACACAACAATGTGTATGTACTTAAATGCCACTGAACTATACACCTAAAGATGGTTTAAATGGTAAATTTTGTTTTGTAGATTTTACCACAATTTTTCTTTAAGTTAAAAAAAAAAAAAAAAGAATGTTCCCCTTCCTCCTCCATTCTTAAATGATCATCCAGAAGCCATTAGGTGGTACCAGCCATGGTAGGCATCTGCCTGGGGGTGGAGGAGGCTGTGGTTGGCGAGCCGGTAGCCGTGGAGCCCTGGGCAGGGTAAGGATGATGGGAGATGGAAGCAACAACAGGAGACTAGTTACTCATAGGAGGAATGGTCAAAAAAGATCATGAGAGCCAGGTTTCTCTCTGTTGAAAAAGAGAATTAAATGAATGGAAAGGGCGAAAACTAGAATAAACCCCATGGTGTTGAACTTGAGTTGAAGGTGTTGGTGTGAACACATGGATTTCAATATATATATAGACAGATATAGAAACAGATGCATAAATAAATAGATATATAGTTAAAATTTGAGTAAATTTGAGTAAATTTAAAAACTGAGTAAATTTGAAGATCTAATTGGTTTTATCAAACAATTCATAAATCATGCAACACCTCATCTAGCAAGCAGAAATACTCTAAAGAGTTATGCAAAATGGGAGGCTTTCATAGAGAGGACTGTAGGACAAGGAAGTCACTAGTAAAGGAAGCATGAAGGTTCGTCAGAGGAAAGTAAGAGTTTGGGATGATGGCTTCTCATTGGCTGAACCAGAGCACTTCCCATTGGCCGGGCTTGTTGCTGGGTCAGCAGAATATCTTCCTTTTGCCAGAGTGGTGAAGTAGTAACCCCTTCCTGTTGGAGATGCAAGGTACCTCTCCTCCTCTTTTTTGGGGTAACTGGCCACAAGTGGTTGCGTGAGAGCTCCCCCTATAAGTCTTCCCAAACCCAACTTTAGTTGAGGTTTCCTTTACTAACCTTCCCGGTACTTTTCCTCACTCTGTTCATGAGGGAGCCTAGGAGCAGTGATTATTCCAACAGCACTGAACAAACCCAGTGCCCAAATCTTGGTTTCTAAACACCATTCTCCACTAAAAGAACAAGGGTTTCTTGGAGAAATGGCTGATTCCAGAGCTGGGATAGGGAAGGTACAAGATGTGCTGAAAAGTATGGAAATTTTCAAAAAATGATAGAAGTCAGCCTGAAGGCGTTCTTACTAGTCAAATATAGGGTAATTTGGGCATCAGAATAAATAATTCCAGTGGCAACCAAGATGCAGTAACCCCATTACAGGCGCTCTCCCCTGTCCATTGTAACCAAAAACTTCGGACAAAACACAACTTGGGACTCTTACAAGTAATTAATGGCAAGTGTGCTGGGGTGGGGGGCAGGTAGTAAAAATTAAAAACAGCCCCAATGGGGGTGAGTTTCATGGTTTAATGAAGTCACAGGATACAAGTCATTAGACAAGAATCAATTGTATTTTTATATACCATTGAACAATTAGAAACTGAAAATTTTCAAACAACACCATTTATAGTAGCACTAAAAACATGAAATACTTAGGTATAAATATAATATATGCAGATGCTGTATGCTGAAAACAATAAAACATTGAGGTAAGAAATTAAAGAGCATCTAAATAATATCAGACCTGGTACCAGTTCCTGTACATATATTTCCTCTTTGACTCTTCAGAGCCATTCTGTGTGGTAGTTACTACCTCCAGGCTCAGAAAGAGTCGGACTTATCTAAAGCCATAGGATAAAAGAATTCATAGCAGCTTCATTTTGGAATAGCCTGAAATTGGAAATAACTCAAATGTCCTTCAACCACTGACTAAGCAAACCATGGCATATCCACACCATGGCTTATTACTCAGCAATAAAAATGAACAAACTATGAAACATATAAAACCTAGATGACTCTCCAGGGAATTATTCTGAGTGAAGAAAGCCAGTCCCAAATGGTTACACACTGTATGATTCCATTTATATAACATTTTTGAAATGAAACAATTATAGAGATGGAGAACAGATTAGTGGTTGCCTGTGGCTAGAGATGGGGGGTAGGGGAGAGGGATGGGTGTAATTATAAAGCGGTAGCATGAGGGACTGTCAGAACTAGACCTCAAGACCTGACCTTTGCTGCCTACCTGCTTGTACTCACCAACCTCTGTCCCACATTTTTCCTTAAGCTCTTCTTTCCAGCTTATCTCTTTAACTCAGGCAAAAGACCCAATGCGCAGAGCATCCTGTGATGGAAACTGAAAACCCTCAAGCAATAAGGACTGCCTGGACAAAATGCTGCAGCTGGCCCAGACCACCCAGTTCTATTTGAACTCAACCCCTGACTCACGCATGCGCAGATGGGCCATGGAGTGACCAATTGTTACCTTTACCTCATTATAATACTAAAATCTGCACTCAAGGAGGAGCACAAACCTCATTTACATAATGCACAATACATGCATAGGCATGTTTCCTTAAGGTGCATGCATGACTTTATGCCCACCTCTACATATGATGACAAGGCCCTCCTATCTAAATATTCATCCTCCTTTACCTAAATAAAAGGAATCCATTCACCCTTGCTCAGAGTCACAGCTTTGGAAGTTATTACCCGCGATCTCCTTATTTGCTGCAAATACAGTTTACTTTGTGAGAGCACTCTATGTGGTATAGTTTCTATCTGTAATTCACCAAGGATCAAAATCACTTTAGTTCAGTTAAAGGATCTTAGTGGTCATCAAACATTTCTAGATATTGTGGCACAGGTACATGAATCTACACATGATAAAACTGCATAGGCCTATACACATACACAAATAAGTGCTTATAAAACTGGTAAAATCTGGGGGCACCTGGGTGGCTCAGTCGGTTAAGCGACTGCGTTCGGCTCAGGTCATGATCCTGGAGTCCCTGGATCGAGTCCCACATCTTCTCCCTCTGCCCCTCCCCCCTCTCATGTGCTCTCTCTCTCTCTCTCCTTCTGTCTCAAATAAATAAATAAAATCTTTAAAAATATATATTAAAAAAAACCTGGTAAAATCTGAATAAACTCTGTGGATTGTATCATTGTCAATCTTCTGATGTTGATATTGTACTATGATTGTGCAAGATATCACCACTGGGGAAAACTGGGTGAAAAGTGCATGAGACCTCTCTGTACTATTTTTGCAACTTTCTATGAAGCCATAATTATTTCCAAATAAAAAGCCTTAAAAAAAAAAGTATCGAGGCTTCTATACCACAACCCCCAACAGTATGCCATTAAAAGACACCAAAGTCTCTGAAAGAGTATGGGAATCATATTAGAGCTCCCCTTCATAGATGAAACCCACTACTTGTCCTTTTTCCCTTGATTCAACATTTACTGAGAGTCCAACTGGGAATCTTATGTTGGAAATTAAGTGATAGGAGATGCATGATTTATGATCCCTTCCCAAGTGAGCTCCCAACCTAGTGCTAATGAAAAGGCCTAATATGATAAGAACATTGGACTACAAGTCAAAAGAATTCTGTCCTCATGGAACCACTTACTAGGTGTTTTAGTTTGGACCAGTCCATTTCCTCTTGGTGTGCTGACTTCCTAACCTGCAAAATTTAGGAGAATGGAATACATATAAATATATTTTAAACTTAACCTGGGTCCTGTGGATGGGTTCAAGGATACCTGGGAATCACCTGAAATCATACGCATAAGTATGTAGGATAATTCCAGAAGAGGTATTTTAACTTTTTTTTTTTTTTTTTAGATTCTGGGGATTTGCTCACCCATAGAGTTTAGAATAACTGCATCTAATTTTTGGATTTAATGTCAATGGTCCCTTCCATTCTAACATTCCCCAATTCTAATAGATCTCCAAGATCTCTCGATTTCTAACATTCTATGATTCTAATAGGGATGCGCGAAATGGACTAGAGATCTAACATTCTGTGATTCCATGGACCACAAGAGTTCATTCCCTTCCCTGACAGAACAAGGATTACATTTTTCAACATGGAATTCTAGGCAGTCTATGATTTAACTTCCAAATGACCTTCCAACCTCAGCTTTCATCCCTTTCCCAGACCCTGGCCACCCCCCACCCTTTTAGTCTGCAGTTTCCACAAAGTTTTGCTCCCATTCACTCTGTGCCTTGGCATAGGCAATGCCTTCTACCTGGAATGCCCCTAAATCTACTCTTTTTCTTCTTGAGTATCAGCTTGAAGTCTCCCAGTAAAGCCTTCCATGACCCTTCGTCCTTGCAGCAAGGTTTGATGTGCTCCCTTAAACCCAGGTTTCTGACTGCCTGTTACCACCCAGGGAATAGGACTGTTGGTTCACGCAGGGCAGTGAATCAAAATGCCAAGAGGCGAAGCAGAGGAAGTAAAGGTTTGAAGCTAGTAGGTATAACAAACTCTAGGCACCTGTTTTCCCACCTTTGGAAATAAAGAAAAATATCAGCTCTAAGGAAAACAACAACCTGAGAGCAATAGTAAATGTAAACAGCATTCTGTTTCTGAGACAAAAGGGAGTGGTGGGGATTGAGGCCATCTGGGACAGAGCATCTTGTCTAAAAGGAGACTCGACTCAGCTCCAGCTAATTAATTGTTGATTGGCAGGAATGTGAGTGGGTCCAATGTGGTCAGCTCCTCTACTTTTTCAAGAAAAGCTGGAAATCCAGTTTCGCATGTGAAATCTCCCATTTTTAAGTGTCAATAACTAAAAAAATATTCAAGACCCATTGCAATGACTTTCAAGGTTTTCAAGCTGTGAAAAATGTTCTGTGAGGATCCACTTCTACCCATCCAAGAGAGCACATCCTATGGGGGGGCAAGTTTTATATGAGGGCTGCTGGTGTATTGCAAGTTGTTAAACAGACCCACTCCTTCTGCACAGAGCTCAGACAAAACCTTTCATATGGGTCCCCTCTCTCTGGGTCTTAGTTTCCCTATCCATAAAATGGCGATACAAAACATAATTGTGAGTCAGCCGTCAAACAGAATATATCACTGAAGGGTTATCAGAGCTACATGCTTTTATCTGCATCATCTTGCTGAATTCTCATAACTTCTATGAGGTAAGTTGTATTACTTTCACGTTTTACAGATTAAAAAAAAAAAACCCTGCAGCTCAGAAATAGCAATTTACATAATGAAGACAATAGCAAACATATAAAAAGCCCTTTCTTTCAAAGGGCTTTGCTGATTTAATCCTCTCAACATGTCTGGCCTAAGGCAAATAAACCCTGAAATGGGGATTCCACCAAGGCAGCCTGACTCCAAAAACGGTAGCACAAGGCTGCTTAACAGAAATATAATGCAAACCATACATATAATTTAAATTTGTCTAGTAGCCACATTTAAAAAGTAAAATGACACAGGCTAATTTTAATAATACACTTTATTTGACCCAACATATGCAAAATATTATCAATCTAACATGTAATCAATATAAAAAATATTGAGATATTTTACTCTTTGTTGTACTAAATCTTGAGTGTATTTTACATTACAGCACATCCCAAATCCGACTAGCCACATTTCAAGGGCTCAGTAAGCCCATGCATATGGGGCAAGGCATTCACAGTCTAATCTTAATGTTAAAAGCAGAACCCACAGGGGCGCCTGGGTGGCTCAGTCGTTAAGCATCTGCCTTCAGCTCGGGTCATGATCCCAGGGTCCTGGGATCGAGCCCCACATCGGGCTCCCTGCTCAGCGGGAAGCCTGCTTCTCCCTCTCCCACTCCCCCTGCTTGTGTTCCCTCTCTCGCTGTGTCTCTCTCTGTCAAATAAATAAAATCTTTAAAAAAAAAAAAAAAAAAAAAGCAGAACCCACAGAGGCACCTGTCCCTTGGTTTCAAAGGACACGCAAAATATAACAATGGCACACAGTTCTTGAGCATATACTTTGTGCCATGGGAGGGGAGAGTCTTACTATGCGTGCTGGGGATCTTCACACGTTGTATTTTGTCATCCTCGCAACAAGACGAGTGCCACTGCCCTCCTCTTTTGACGGAAAAGAGGACTTCCCCGGGTCGGAGGCGCCCCTCGTGCCGATCTCCGTCCCGCCGCCCCGCTCCCGCCACCGGCCGGGCGCCAGCCCCGGCGAAACCGTGGTTCGCCGTCTGCTAAGGAGGTGTGCACGCAGCGGGAGGTGCCAATCACCTGCGGGCCGAAGAGCTTAGAGCGGGTAAAGACCCCTCTGGACTCCTCCTCCTCCAGCTCCTCCTCCTCTTCTTCCTCCGCCTCCTCCTCGGACTCCGATTCCTCGAACTGGTGCTGGGAGGCGACATCGCGAAGACGAGCCCTGCGCACGCTCGGATAGGTCCACCCCGGCCCCTCAGTCACAGCCGCCTCCCGGCGTGGCTCGCTAACGCGGGGGGGCGCCGCTTCCGGGAGCCGGGACTCGGCTTCCGGGCGCTCTGGCGCCGAGCTCATCATAGAAGCTAGAGGGGACTTCCGCTTTCGGTCCCCTCAGGCGCTTTGGCGGTGCGGTCGAGTTCGGTTGGCTGTCAGCCAGCCTCCATCCGCCTCCCCGGAGGCCGCGCGGGCTCGGCCCTTACACACCAAACGTCTCCCTTTCAGCCCGCCCCCGCGCAGACGCAGTGCTGAGCCCACGGCTGCTAGACAAAGAGTGACGTCCGGAGCTTGGAGTCATGGCGGAGACTGAGCCGAGCTTGGTGGCTGCTGGGGGCCTCGCGCTGCCGCCAGAGAAGGAGGAAGGAGCCGGCCTGAGCTCAGGCCCGGAGCGTAACTCTGCGGGCTCCTCGTCGACCCCTGAGGCCCCACCGCCTGCCCCCGAGCCCTCCAGCCCCAACGCCGCGGTCCCCGAAGCGATTCCTACGCCTCCTGAGGCGGCCTCCGCGGCCTTGGAGTTGCCTCCCCCAGCCCAGGGCGCCCCGCCGTTTGCCGAAGCTGCTCCGCGCTCCCCTCCACACCCTGGCGGCTCCCGACCCGGCCCGGAGACGTTCCGCCAGCGTTTCCGACAGTTCCGCTACCAGGACGCCGCAGGCCCGCGGGAGGCGTTCCGTCAGCTGCGGGAGCTCTCCCGCCAGTGGCTGCGACCCGACATCCGCACCAAGGAGCAGATCGTGGAGATGCTGGTGCAGGAGCAGCTGCTCGCCATCCTGCCGGAGGCGGCACGGGCCCGGCGGCTTCGTCGCCGCACGGATGTGCGCATCACGGGCTGAGCTGTGGAGCTGCGGGCGACCGGGCTCGGGCGTTTTATGGACTGCGGCCACGATCGGGTCTGGGGGCCTGAGCCTGGCTCTCCATTCCGCGTTGATGAAAACCGAGTTTTTGGCAGCTCCAGTCGTCTGATGTGTCCCTTTCGTTCGTTCTTTACTAGGTTTATTTTCCCGAGCCTGTCTCCTTCCAACCTCCTTTTTGGCTGGTGGCGAAACCAAGTTGGGAGCCCATGAGAATAAAGCCTTTGTTCCCTATTCACTTGGCATTTACTGGCTTTTGTGGGATCATTAGCGTGTTGGCTAGGCCTGGGCCTCCACATCTGGGAAGTTTCTCTCCTCGCTCCACAGGACCCCACTTGGGATTCCATTGTTTAGTTGGGGTCTGCGTAAAGAAGGTTTTAGCAGCCGTGGTTCTATATCGGCCCCTACCTCTCACTAGAGTATGAAATTGCTTTTCCACCTAAAAAGGTAGTGGATAGTGGTTGTGGCAGGTAATTATCCGACTCTACTAAAGTGCTTACTCAACTGGCTACCTCTATACCAATTGGGCCACTAACTTGTTACACCAACCTGCCCTTTGGGCACAGGCTTCCCAAAAGACCTATGCCTGTGGGCTATTTTAGTAAGTGTTTTAGTGCAGTTCCTTAGGGAGAGCTCCTTGTGAGCTCTGGTTTAAGCCTCCAAACTCACCTTTCTTGTCATATTTTAGGCCCCTAGAATTTAAGTAGAACTGGCATGAACTAATGAATTATTACATTGCTGGAGCCACTCTAATTCTCTCTAGCTATACTTTTTTTAATAAGCATAATTGTTTAGAAAGAGAAGAAGGGATTTGGCAAGTAATAGGGAAGCTCTGTTATGAAATCTTAAAGCCTATTTTTCCCTAAGTCTTTTGTCCACCCAGGAAGGAACTAATTGGGGTCCATAGGCAATTTGGATTGGTCTCAGAAGGGTCCTAATTGCAATGGGTGCCATCTCTTAATATGAGGAAGGCCAGACCTATCTTCACTTCACTGCTCTCAACAACTGAAATCTAATAAGCCTGCAGCTCACACCACAAAGCACAAGCCAGACTGGGTTAGAGGACAATGTGGGACATTTTACATTTGCATATTAAAGACCCTTAGATGAATTCAAAATTATTTTGCATACTTTCTTGGGATTTAGAATCTTGAGCTTGCATCTGCTTCCCTGCAGAAGATACATCTATCTGTTTACAATGTAAGTCTTCCTCTAAAAGATGTTTATAGAAAATTATGTAATGCATATTAAAAATAGGGTACAGAACTTTATAATAACATGATTGAAACATAGCAACAAAAACCTGTTTTATTTTTTCCAAATACAGATACAGAAGTTTGCATGTTTTGCAAATATTGCTTCAAAGCAACATTTCTATATACAGCGCCTTTTGTTCTAATAGCGCGTAAACATAGACATGTATCCACAGTGCAATGTTGGCTCATCAAGGGTCCACCTTGCATAACACTCATTTAAAGAAACAAAATGATTAGTCAAACCAGAACTGTTTTTGTCAAGGCAATTTTTTATAGGTGGATAGTTTTTCTCAAAAGAAAACTTAGGTAGTGTACATATTTCTAAATGGTAACAGTAATCTTTGCAAATAACAGTTTCCAGTGCTCCAACTTGGGGTTAATTCAGCCTGACCCAGGAATTGGGGATGGAGCCCCTAAACATGGCTTTAAATTAGAGAAGCACACTGAGGTTATCAGAACTTGGGACTCATCCCTGCTTCCCTAAAGACAAAAGTCACAATGAGTGAAATGGGATTATTTCCTTTATACACAATAAACCCAATAATGGCCACTTGGCAGAATTAGGGTAATTCAGTTTCTGCTTCCACCTTTGAGAAAGACATGACATTGACTCCCTTAAAGTTGTAGTAGCTTCCCCAGATGTGATGCTCGAATGTATCTGAGAAAAGAAAAATCAGTAATCTAGTAATACAACAGTCATCATACCTCACAGTTGTGGCTACAGAAAATCATCCTGTTTCATCCCTTTTCAGACAAATACACCATTCTTATAATGTGGCTGTCATAAATTGCGCAAAACATAGATGCCATGCACACTCCTTAGACATTTCTTCCCACACCAGAAATGCCAACGTTAGCAATGGGAAAGAGCCTCTTGGAGAGGAACTGCGTCAGCTTTACTACAGATGTCACAGCCACATGTCTTCCTCTGATGGATAAGCTACAGCAGGTCAACTGGCCCTAAATTCATTTTATATCAAATGGTGAAGAAATCACTGGACAGAGCATTCCCTGAAACAGATTTTGGTACAGAGGCCTTCAAGACCACAGTGAACCTGTGTGCCTTCAAGGCCTAATCATTCCAAATGGCGCTGGAGATACTGTCATTGCTATAGAGATATTGGCTACTTCACGTTTACATAGTAAATATTTGCAGCATATAACATTACAGATTCATAAACCCATAATTAACTTGTGAGTGTTAATGGACAAGTGTGCTTTGATTTTTGCCTTTAGTGATAAGAAAACTAAATGGTGAAACGGGTCACTCCTCAAAGCATGGAACATTTTCTTTAACTTTGTCTAGCAAAGAAAAACAATATAGCAATTACACATGTAACCTGCAAGAGTAACAAATGTCTTAAAAGGTACAGATTGTACCTGGACCTTAAGCAGCATTATCACCTTGACCTCACAAAATAATACAAACAGGGAATCTAAAGTGTTAAAGTATATTAAAACAATTTTGAAAATGCCAACTACTGAACATACACCCTTCTGGGAAGGAGAAAAACAGCACATGTAGAATCTGAAGTTTGTTTACAACAATAGAAAATAAGGTAATCCTCCAAACCACATTCTTTGTAACAAATCTTTACAGTGAGAGAGTTCAAAATTTGGGGAAACATTTTTTGGACATTAAATAGAACCGGGAAGCTGTCAATATTAAGAAGTGGGTAGAAAACGCTGTCCTTTGGGTTCCAGACCCTGCCTGCTTCAGTTTGGAAATCCTCCTAGATTCTTATTACTGTGAGATTCTAGTTCCTCCACAGGCTGTTCGGGCTCTGCTACAAAAGACACAACCCAGCCAACTCTGGGGTAAAAGCATACAAAACTTGTCCCCGGTACCATGAAGTCATGCAAGACAGGTGGTGAGAAAAGTGAAGAGTCCTAAGGAGAAGGCAGGGCAGCCAAGGCCTCTGCTCCTTCCCAACCTCCACAGAATGTGAAGTCACAACATCCTCACGAAGCTGGAAAAATGAAAATGGTGCCTGCTGCCTAAATCCACGCCAGGCAGAAACAAGAAGGCTTGGCATGTGCCCCACCCTGACAAAAAAGTCAATTAAATAAGCTGCAAGTTGAATTTACAACTGTTTCCGACTAAACTTTTTTGGCTCTCATTCCATTTATCGGTGGCACAATTTCAAGTCAAGTTTGTGCAAAAAGACTCACTCTCCATTCAACGATGTGCACAGAAGAAGGGAATCCCAAGAGTCTATTTGCTACCTTCTTGGTAGGCTTCAAGATCAGAGTGCCCTGCCCTCCAGCAGCCAAAATGGCCCCTTTGTCCAATGTCTATCACACCCCCTGCCCAGATCCCTGAAGTCAGTCGGTGTCACGTGCATTCGGCATGCTAGGTTTATTTATTTAAATATGCAAAGCTCCTCCTGCAGGTGCCCCAGGATTGTGCCCCCACTAGTTCTGGGTGCCCAGTTTCATGTTGAGCAGCAGAGTGCAATCTGCTGCACCTTGCCCAGGTCCATCAGCAGCTGCTTGATGCAATGCTTGAGCTGCGGAAGCCTGGCCAGTGGCTCCGGGGGCTCCAATTCCCCAGTGTAGTCCAGCCAGCTCTCCAACACTGTAGGCAGAAGAGAGAGGAGAAGGCAGAAGAGAGAGTGAGCTCCTAACACTTCATCTGTGAGAACATCAGCAAGAATTTCAGCATCTTCTCCCATCTATCCCCACAAGGTCAGGTGAGAAGGGGGGGGGGGCACTCAGGCAACACTGACTCATCACCCTCTCTACAAAGTATTCCCCCTAGGACAAGGCTCAAATGCTTTAGAGGAGCACAGTCCAACAGAACTTTCTGCAGTGGAAATGGCCTACGTCTGTGTTGTCTATACAGGAGCCACTAGCCACATGTAGCTAACTGAGCACTTAAAATGTAGCTAGTATGACTAAGGAACTGAACTCAAATTTTATTCAATTTTAATTCATTAAAGAGCCACACATAGGGGCGCCTGGGTGGCTCAGGTGGTTGAGCATCTGCCTTCGGCTCAGGTCATGATCCTGGGGTCCTGGGATCAGGCTGCGCGCTGGCCTCCCTGCTCAGAGGGGAGCCTGGTTCTCCCTCTCCCTCTGCCTGCAGCTCCCCCTGCTTGTGCTCTCTCTCTCTCAAATAAATAAAATCTTAAAAAGAGCCACATATAAGCTAGTGATTACTGTATTAGTGCAGCTCTACAGTCTAGAAGGCTTTGAAGAACCCACCTTCCTCAGTGTTACTCCCCAGTCTTTTTTAATTCTTCCATTCTTTTTTTTAAGATTTTTATTTATTTGAGAGAGAGAGAGCACAAGTAGGGAGGAGGAGCACTGGGAGAGGGAGAAGCAGACTCCCGGCTGAGCAGGGAGCCTGACACAGGACTCAATCCCAGGACCCCGGGATCATGACCGGAGCTGAAGGCAGATGCTTTACCAACTGAGCCACCCAGGGCCCACTCCCTAGTCTTTATAAGGTTTTCCTTTGTTGGAAATCAGAGAGCCTTGTGTTTTAGCCTCCTATTAAGAAAAATGAGAATCTAAAGGGATTGAAAAGGTCTATTTTTATCACTATAAAGTCTGATTTGCTTCATATTCCTATCATCAGTAACACTGAATACTCTGACTTTATTTTCTAAGTATTTAATGTAAGATGTCCAGGTACTAACATCCTTGATTAATATTGGTTCAATATCTAAAAAACTGCCTTATCTCTGAGAGCAGGGATTTCTCTATAGAAGATGTTTTTTTCTTCCCAAGCCACTCCCTGAAGCTCTGGCATCTGGGGAGGGGCCATTTTGGAATCCTGCATCTTTTGACAAGAGCCAGCCCCTCCAGGGAGGCCTGTGCTCACCCCAGCCTGCCTGCAGCCTTTCTAGTTCATGAGCCAACCTGTACTGAGCACCTTCTGGACCCTTGAGCTGAAGGTGCAGAAAGAGGAAGACCCACTCAGTGCCTGTTCCTCAAAGAGCTTACAGCCTCACACATAATCCTTTTCCCTCCTCAGATCCAGCCTTCCACCTTCCTTCCCACCTTCCAAAATCCTTTGTTCCCTGTAAGTTACTTCCCAGAGAAGCCCTCCCCAACTCTACACCCTAAATCACGTAGCTGTGTTAAATTAAGGGTGCTTTGTGATCAAATCTTTCCTCCTTTGGAGCACTTACCATGGTTTATAATTATATATAATGGGATAATTTAATTAATACCTGTCTCTACCTCAAGATCAAGTTCCATAAGGGCAGAAGCCAAGTCTGCCTTGCTTGCCATGATATCCCTAAACACTCAACTGTGTCTGAAACACAGCAGGCACGCGACAGAGGCAGTGAGAAAATGTGGGAATGGCCTAGCAAAGTGCCCACTGACTGCTCGGGCTCCAAAACTCGCCTACCTCCCTCTGATTTCTTGTTGGTACGTGGGGGTTCCAAGGAGGAGAAACAGCCCCTCCTCCTCATCCCAACCAGTACAAGGACTTGAAAATAAGAAAAATAAGATTGCCTTCTCAGACCTGAACTTGAAAGCCAAGAGTAAAGGATCAAAGTCACAGGAGAGTTCTAGTGGCCTGCTGAGCAAGATAAACTCCCCAGTGACCATTTTCAATACATCAATTATTCTTTAAGGAAAAAAACTAGGAGACAAGAGACTGCTCAGCAATAGGGCACAAGAATAAATGGAGAAAAGGCCTGAAAGCAATGCTGGAAGGGCCCATCTGGATGACTGTAGAAAAGAGGTAGTCAGGGGCAGCACCTGGGTGGCTCAGTAGGTTAAGCATCTGCCTTCAGCTCACGTCATGATCCGAGGGTCCTGGGATGGAGCCTCGAGTCTGGCTAGCTGCACAGTGGGGAGTCTACTTCTCCCTCTGCCCAGCCCCACCACTCATGCTCTCTTTCTCTCAAATAAATAATAAAAATCTTAAAAAAAAGAAAAGAGGCAGTCAGGACTGGCTAGGTCATTTCCAAAACACAGACAGAATGTCAGTCCATCTGTCCGTGACAAGATGATCCTACAGTTGCTGAGAGGCCCCTCTATGGTCATTGTAACTACTTCTGACCTGGTTCCAGGCTCACCAAAGACACCACCCAACACTATGGTGACCCAGGAGGCATGCACAGGGAGAAAGAGCACCAGTGTGCAGCCTAGAAGAGTCTAGGTTACTTGGTATCTCTGAGCTTGGTTAAGAGGAGTGTTTGGAGCCCCTAAGGTGGAAGCCTTCTCTCTAGATCTCCAGGACTGAGGACGACCCTGAACTGTGAGAGCCAATAGCATCTCCTCTGGACTCCCCAGCATCCAGCAGGCCAGCCTTCTCTCCATACCATGTGCTGGATCATCACCCCAAGTTTCTCTTTTCAGGAAGCTCAACAGCTTCTCAGCAGTATAATGATAGTAAGCAAGACAGAAGGTCACAAAGGTGAGGTTCCATTTCATATACTCTCCCAGACCATCTAGATAGAGGCCAATGCTCAGTAAAGTAACATTTTTTTCTTAAAATAGTATTTCTGATGCTAAAAGATTCAATATTTTCATAGTCATTAAAAATCTTTTGTCTTGGGCGCCTATGTGGCTCAGTCGGTTGAGCATCTGCCTTTGGCTCAGGTCATGATCTCAGGGTCCTGGGATTGAGTCCGGCATCGGACTCCCCTGCTCAATGGGGAGCCTGCTTCTCCCTCTGCCTGCCACTCCCCCAGCTTGTGAGCTCTCTCTCTGACAAATAAATAAAATCTTTTAAAATAATTTTTTCAAAAATCTTTTTCTTGGGCGCCTGGGTGGCTCAGTTGGTTAAGCATCTGCCTTCGGCTCAGGTCATGATCTCAGGGTCCTGGGATTGAGCCCCACGTTGGGCTCCCTGCTCAGCAGGAAGCCTGCTTCTCCCTCTCCTACTCCCCCTGCTTGTTTTCCCTCTCTCTCTGTGTCTCTCTCTGTCAAATAAATAAATAAATAATCTTTAAAAAATCTTTTTATTTTAGTTTTACAACTGTTCATACAACTACATAAATTATTAACTTATGGTTAATATTAAAACAATAACTCTTTTAAAATATAAATCAGTCAACAGAATATTTATTAGGCTATTTCTTAAAAGGAATACTATATCCAAATTCTTATAAAAGCTCAGTTTATCTTAATGGTATTTGGATGAACTCAAGAGTTCACTCCCTACTATGGTTGAAATAAAATGGGATTCCGATAAATCTTAATTAAATACAATGGAAAAATCTGTTTATCTGAAAAAAATCTCTATGATTTATAATTGATTTTCACACTTCAGGGCCTGGAGTATCAGAACACGAACAGAGTACATGACCCCAGATCAGCAGGACACATAAGAGGCCCTCAGGAAGGCCGGAGAAGGGAGCCCAGACTTATCCTCCTCACCACACTGGCCATGAGACTGAACAGGAGTGGCAAGTCAGTAAGAAGTGGGGAAACAGTGATGTCTCCCCTAAGGGCAGGCTCCTGTGGCAACAAAAGAACACCCTCCCTGTTTCCACGGTGCTAAGCCTACTCTAGGAACCCAGAGCCTACTGCTATTCTCTCCTACTGCTATTCTCTCAAAATCCTACTGCTCCTACTGCTCCTCTCTCCTTCTCCTACTCCTACTGATATTCTCTCAAAATCCATAATTTCCAGTCTGGCATTCAATCCTCTTTCAGCTAGAGAATAGCAGGGTTTTCAGACAGTGGAATCAGTTACCATTCTAAGGAGCCCAAGGAGACCTTTTAGGAGTAAAAGAGACAGAAACACTCCCCCTTCCAGAAGTGCCCTTAGAATGGACCCTGAATTAGTCTCCCATTCCCAGTTCCTCAGGTTTGCCTCAAGGGCAGGACAGAAGCATGAGGGCATAGAGGTCCTTCTCTCACTTTTCTCCAATAGGACAACCCTTTCCCAGTCAAGCCAGCCCTTTTATCACCTACCAAGTCACCCCCTCTCCCTCAGAAAACCTCACTTTCCTCAAGGCTCGGCTTCAGACCCAGGGGTTCCAGGAAGCCTTCCAGTTATCATTTCCCCTGCCACACTTCACCTTTGGCAGCGCCTCGGCCATACACTTGCCCTGGTCACACCTCATGACTCTAGCTTGTATAACGCATGGCATCTTTCTGAGTTATTTCATGCACAAGTAGCTTTACATCCCCAATTACAGCAATGGTAGCCTGACTATACTCAGAATCCGCCAATGGAATATTTACTTTTCAATTTGGCTCCTTTTTAAGAATGAAAACAAAAAATTAAGAAATAAGTGAAAAATCAAGAAGGAATTCTGTCTTCAAAAATCAAACTGACAACTTCCTAGGGATCAAAAGAGACTGAACTTGAGCATGTTTATCAGGCCCATCTGTTACCACTAACACCTGGAAATACCCAAGGTTACCCAAATGACTCAGTCAAGTTCTTAAATCTCTACTGATAAAGAAGAGAAGGCCGAAATAAAAGCTTTCTTCAGATTAATCCTCAAAGACATCCAAAAAACTCTATCAAGTCAAAGTTGAAATCCCCCACAGAACTTGGTTAGCAAAGTTGCTCAGGTCGCACACTGCCTGCAGACAGATTCTAGTTATACTTCTGCACTCCGCTTTGCAGAAAGCACTAGGTAAGTGAGGGAGGACTCCTGACATCACACAGACCTTAAAAGTGCCAGATAAATACTAAAAGTAAAGCTTGCCCATCTAGAGGGAGAATGGGGGTTGATGAGACTGAAAAGAAAGGAGGCAAGAATACAGCTATCTGTGGAGAGCCAGAGGAGCCCTACCATCCAGCTCTTTCTCAATGGAGTCCATCCTATGTGTGACTTCGTCCTGAAGAGATTCCACGTGGGTCAGCAGGTTAAACTGCCACTGGTGCTGGGAGCTCAGCAGCCCCTCTCCGCTTCTGTCCAGCAGCTTCTGAGTGGGGGCTTCCTCGGGTAGGACCTTTTTGGAGACATATTCCCTCACCTAGGAATGCAATGGCATTTAAGTTACTGAGTGGAGACAGCTCCCAGCCCCTTCTCCAACCAGCCAGAGTTTTCAACCATCTGAAAAATCAGTTGCAGTTTGACTATTCCAAACCTCTATCCCCCTCTCTTCCTGTCTTGGACACCTGGCAGAGGAATGCTTGGTGTAGCAATCACAAACACCTCAGGGCAGTGCAGGCCTCAGAGCTGCTTCCCAGTGACTGGCCCAATGCCCCAGGCCTGAAGCAGGCCCCACAGAATGGCTTCTAGAGCCCGGAGATCAGAATAGAGCAGGATGGGCACAGACAGGGGTTAGTATGTTACTTAGCAGGAGTCAGACGAACTAGTTTCAAGTCCAAGCTCCTCGTCTTGCTGAATGTGTGAGCCTGGATTAGTTATTTTTCCTTCTGAGCCTCTGAGGCAAGTAGTAAAACCTATCTTACAGGTTCATGAGAATGAAATAGGATAAGGTTATAAAACACTGTGTTGGCCTATGGTCAGCTTGCCAGGAATGAAAGATATTTTTAATCCTAGCTGACTTGTTTAGGCCCAGTATTTTCTGATTTTTTAACATGTGGCAGATGCCTCTAGGGAATCTGCTAGTTTGTAGGATCACAACCCTTTTCTACGGTTTGGATCTCAACCTTTCCTTCCTTCCTTCCTTCATTTGAAATGAAATAGGGTCAAGCTAATATTTATTAGAGCTGACTGTGCAAAGCTCTGTGCTGAGAGCTCTTCACAGACACAATGCATAATAACTAGAGGGCACGGGCACTGGCCCCTCCCACAGGGAGGTGAAGAGACACATCTAAGGAGATGAAGTGACCTGCTCAGCATCACATAGTAAGTGGCTAAGCCCAGACTTGAAACTGGGTCGGTCTCCAAAACCAACCTCACCAACCTCGACTAGCACTGTTTAGACACTGGCAAGGGCACAAGGCCATCCATGAGGGGCTTATAATCTAGGATGTCCCACTCGGCAATATGCAGTAACATATGTAATGCTGGTGATGCCAACCACAGGGTAAAGTTTGAAAGGAAGGATAACCAGGGTAAAGAAACTCTCCAGTTACAAAAAGCCTCACTGACCAACTGAGGACAGGACAGAATGACACCAGTGAACATTAAAGATGACAACATTGGCAGGAAATGACACAAAGAGGCTCTAGAAGAGCATGATTTGAATAACAAAAAAATTGAGAGCTGTTCTTGGGAAAGCTGATAACCAGCAAACATTCTGACAAAATGGACTGTTCTTATGTCAGGGCTGCAAAGTTAAAAGTCAAAGTAAAGCTATCATAGAAATCGTATTGAAAACCTTATGTCTAACAAAACACTTCACTCATTCTTGTCTCATGCTAAGAATTAGCAGCTAGATGCAATTACAACATGAACCCTGTTAAAGAAAAAACCCATTTTCCTACTTCACTTCCATTTATCAAGTGCCAATCACCACTTTTCTCCTCACCTCTTCCCACCTCCCCACCTCCCCCCCCAGTGACTGTCATTTTGTGGGCATTTCCTGTAACCAGGATCTCTGGTTTCATCGGGCTCTCCTGACTTTGCACCCACTTTAACCCACCAAAAAACACCTATGATAAGCACATTTAAACACAATTTTACAGTAAGTAAACGTCTTCCACAGAACCCTACAGGGAGAGCCCAAGCACTCAAACACTAAGTGAAGAACAAGGACAAGTGAGCCACATACCTTTAGGGAGCTGGATTTGGAGCCATTGTCCCCCCTCCTCCTGTCTTGGTCTAGAGGCCAGCCCAGACGTGGAGAGAGAGAACCATCACCATTCTCATGGAGGGGGCTGACCGCATCGTCAAGGGCAGAGCCCCGGGTCTCCACCACCAGCTTCTGCTCCACAGCAGGGTAATAGGCGCGGGGCTTCTGATAGCAGTGCTCGCTGGTGATATAGGACTCCTCCACAGACCGGGGTAGGGGCAGGGGCAAGGGCTTCTCCACCGCCCCGTTCAAAGTTCTATAGCTTGGGACTTCCTCTTTGCTCTTGGCTTCAGTGACGTGGATGTGTTTCGAATGAGATCTCCCCTCTCCTGAGTGCTGTTTCCAAGGCTGACACCACAGCTGCAGATCAGGATGCTCCCTGCTTCTGTTGGGAGGGCAAACATACAAAGGGCTTTGGAGCAACTGGGACCACTGGTGTCTCAATTCCCATTCTCCCAAAAGGAAGAGGAACTCCCCACTTGGGCCATCTGGCTACCAGCCACCCTTTACCAAGCAAAAGGGAACATAAATCCACAGTCTCTGAGGAGCCCACCTGTAGGCAAGCTCCCACTGTGAACACTCATGGTGAGTGAGACTGGACTTGGAGTCAGAAGACCTGACTGCATTTCAATTCAGCCACTGATTAGTAGAACAGCTATAATGAGTCACTCAGCCAGACTCATTCCCATTCCCTCCTCTGCAAAACTGGGCTAACCATCTGTCTGCCATTAGCCAAAGAGTTTGATAAAGATTAAGTGCATTAATTCAAATAAAGTACTTTGTTGGCAGCAAAGTACTCTTCAAATGTGAGTTACTAACAATAACCTAATAAGCAGGCATGATAATCCTGGCATGCAATAGCTTTCAGTTACAAAATGCAATGATGGGGGCACCTGGATGGCTCAGTCGGTTAAGTGTCTGATTTTGGCTCAGGTCATGATCCCCGAGTCCAGCATCGAGTCTGCTTGTCCCTCTCCCTCTGCCCCTCCCCCCTCTCGTTCTCTCTCTCTAATGAATAAAATCTTTAAAAAAATGCAGTGACAGGGTGCCTGGGTGGCTCAGATGGTTAAGCGTCTGCCTTCGGCTCAGGTCATGATCCCAGGGTCCTGGGATCGAGTCCCGCATCGGGCTCCCTGCTTGGCGGGGAGCCTGCTTCTCCCTCTGCCTCTCTCTCTCTCTGTCTCTTATGAATAAATAAATAAAATCTTAAAAAAAAAATGCAGTGACAATGGGTCGAGGGGGCAGGAATCAAAATCATCTACATATAAGCCATTAATAGTTTTTAAAAAATTCTTCTAAAATCTTTTACTCTCACCATTCCAAGGAGAAAACTTTGTTATTAAAGAACAGGGATTCTAATCCTTTTTTGAGCCACAGACTCCTTTCCTTTGAGAATCTGTTGAAAGCTCTGCCTGCACATATGTGCACATAAAACTCTGTGTTAGTACTTTAGTCTCCCAGAATCATTCCCTGTTTGAGTTTTGACCCAATGGAGGATCATTAAATTAATCTACTGGATAATAATCAATTGTAAGGCTCCACAAATTTGCGTGTCATCCTTGCGCAAGACCCATGCTAACCTTCTCTGCATCGTTCCAATTTTAGTCTAAGTGCTGTCGAAGCGAGCAGCATAATCAACTATAGAAAAAGGAAAACAGAATAGAAAATATCATAATGTACCATTCTAAGTAACAGCAGGTGTTCTGTGAAATTTTAGTTTCAGTTTTATATATGTGAGAAATATAAAACATATTTTTTACTGTGGAATAAAAATTTTATTAAGTTTAAAAGCCACTACTCTAGATAAACTTCACCTTTTAACTCTTCTTTACTACCCAGAACTTCCACTATTACCTTTGATCATTAAATGAAAAGAAGGCAAAAAGGGAGGGAGGGAAGGAAAAAAAAACAGTGGGCTTCTCAAGTATGGCCCATCGTAACCAGAGATCCTAGCTGGGAGGGCAGTGCCCTCTAGGGGGCGTTTGGAAATAAACAGGCAGGTGCTACTCACATTTGGTTCAGAAATGGGCAGAAATGTGTTGCATGACCTTTCTAACTGCCACAATGACTGACAGGTACTACTGACATTTAGTTCACTGAATCCAAGGATGCCTAACACCCTATAATGCTTGGAACAATCACACATGATTGGGATAAAGAATCATCCCACGATACAGTCAACAGTACCTTCCCAGCCCCCAGCTGAAAAACACTGAAACCAGATCAGCAGGAAAGCACAGCTTAACTCACCAGCAACTCCCATGTATGGGTACCCCTCTACACACACTTGACTGAATTCCTGCACAAATGGAATAGGCCATACATATGAAAGCATGGAGTGATCCTACAGAACCTAAAATTATGCTCCCAAGGGGCTACAAGTGTCCTTTCTCAGCTCTACCTCCAACAATCACCAAAACCCCCCCTATTCACTGGAGAAGGACAGGAAACGAGTATCAAAGGAGCCTAGGTCCCTGGACCAGTGCCAGCAGGGTATCACAGCCTGTCCCAGGAATCCAAGATGACAGACACACCTCTGAAATCATAACTGCATCAGGGGAAATGAGAGTCATCATTAACGTTCAGGTTTACTGCAGTCTGAAATCTGTTAACTGGAGCGTGTAAGCCACAGTATGGACCTTCTCTTGCATGAAAATCATGTCTTTGCTTTCCCCTTCCTAGAATTTTTGCCCTTCCAGGTAAGACCTGAAGCCCCAGCTACTACTCCACACACACACACACAAAAACCTTCCCTGGCCTTTTTTGTACACCCTGTCAATCATGAAGAAGGAAGGTACAGACATGCATGCTACTTTTTAAATGACAACAGATGCTCTGAGGTTACTCCCAGGTTTATTATTTGCCTTTGAAAATAAATCCGCCAGGCCACTTAGAAACAGTATTTCTGAGAATGAGGCCCCAGAGTTTGTGATAGCAGAGACTATCCATGTGTACACAGACATACTGGGACTACACTCCCTCCGCCCAGGGTCTCTTCTCCACATATAAGGATGAACAAGATCTCCCTATGCCCTCTTCTGAATTGCTAGAAGTCAGGTTTAATTCCAGTACAAAGTCAATGCTATAAAGATGAAGGATCTAAATGGGAATTCAGAAGGGACAAGGTTCCAAAATATAGGATAAGGCCAGGAGCAGTGGCATTTCAGTAAGAAGAAAGAAACGCCGTCTGGTTATTAAAGCCAAGAGACCCCAATAAGAGCTACATGTCTTTCTCAGAGCTTATATGAAAGTGGGTCATCTGACACACAGAATGCAGCCACAGAAGGGGAATTCACACTCAATTTCACTCCTCAAACTTCTAGCCACTAAAAGCCAGAAGTCCAGTTGCAGAACACCTAAAACTTTGCATGAGCAAACCACGAAGAGAAAAGACTTACTGAGCAACCACTATGCTAGAGAGCGGGCCTGCCACATTATCTCTTCCAGCAGTTTTCAATTTTACTTTGTTTACTGGTCAAGGGTGTTAAGGATGAATGGATAAACAAAATCCAACATTACCTACAATGGAATATTATTCAGCCTTTAAAAAGGAAGGAAATTCTGGGCACCTGGGTGGCTCAGTTGGTTAAGCGACTGCCTTCGGCTCAGGTCATGATCCTGGAGTCCCTGGATCGAGTCCCGCATCGGGCTCCCTGTTCGGCAGGGAGTCTGCTTCTCCCTCTGACCCTCCCCCCTCTCATGTACTCGCTCTGTCTCATTCTCTCTCTCTCAAATAAATAAATAAAATCTTTAAAAAAAAAAAAAAAAGGAAGGAAATTCTGATACAGACTACAATATAGATGAACTTTTGAAGACACCGTGCTAAGTGAAATGAGCTAGTCACAAAAAAGACAAATACTGTGGGATCCCATTTATATGAGGTATCTAGAGTAGTCAGATTCACAGAAACACGTAGAATGATGGTGGCCATGGGCGGGGAAGAGGCAAAGTGGAGAGAAGTTGTTTAACAGATACAGAGTTGCAATTTTGCAAGATGAAGAGTTATAGAGATTGGTTTCAACAAGGTGAATGTACTTAACACTACTGAACTATATATTAAAAACAGTTAAGGGGGGGTCCCTGAGTGTCTCAGTCAGTGAAGCGTCTGCCTTCAGCTCAGGTCATGATCCCACGGTCCTGGGATCGAGCCCATGTCTGGCTCCCTGCTCAGCAGAGAGCCTGCTTCTTCCTTTCCCTCTGCCTGCCGCTCTGCCTACTTGTGCTCTCTATCTCTCTGTCAAATAAATAAATAAAATCTTTAAAAAACAATAAAATAAAATAAAAAATGAAAAGTTAAGACTGTTCATAAATTTATAAAACATAAATTTTATATTGCGCATATTTTACCACAATAAAAATAATTCAGAACTGTATACCAAAACAGTAAACAAACTAAACTATAAAAACATACACCATATTTTGATTATGGTGGCGGCTGCAAGGGTGAATATATCTGTCAAAACTCGATGAACCTGTAAAATGAGCAAACTTAATTATATATAAATTCTACCTGAATAAGGTTGTTTTTTTTAAAAAGAATGTTTATTGTGTAACTGACATATTCCCCTCTCCCCGCCGAGGGGGTGCACCGTTCCTGGAAGTACTGCAATACCAGGTCAATGCGTTGAGTGGTCAGAGCAAGCTCCTATTCCATCTACTAGTTCCAAAATCCATTTAATATACTGTCCTTGGATAGAGGACATATCAGATATTAAACTGCTAAGAACAGACACTACACTTGACCTTAGCCAAAAGGCTGAGATGTGGTAAAGGTCTCAAACTCAATGGCCTTATCACTGGTATTGTGGCTTTCCAATCTCAAATTTATCCTGCCTCCCCACCGCCCCCACCCAGACCATCTCAAATCAGACTCATCCCCAAAGCTACACGTGCCACACTTACTGCAAGATGCTCATCTTGAGCTGCAGGCCATGGAGAACCTCGATCACTCTCTGCACATCTCCAAGAAGCTGGTGGGTGGCCACAATCTTCTTGGCATTCTGGTGGGAGTAGTTCTCTTCTAAAAAGGCCAGGCCATGCATATGTCCCCTGCTCAACCACTCCTTGTCATACCAGTACTTGAAACCAGGCCTCTGACCTAAAGCAGTGACAATGAGAGAGTTAATACTCGGCCTGAAGGAACCCAGACCACTGTATCATTGCACAGTTATCACATAAATTACTGGAAGGATGGATTGGTGTGTTCATTTTATTTATTCATCCAATAAACATTTACTTGGCACCTACTATATCCTGGGCTCCCTTCTAGGGATTGGGAATAAGGAAGTAAGACATGTAAATTTCCTGATCTCCTAGCACAGGCCAGAGGTGGGAGTGGGAACCTAGGTATCTCTCTAAATTTAAATCACATCATTACATCTCCTGTTTAAAACCTTCAATGACTTCCTACTGCATACAGAAAAAAAAAAAAAAAAAGCCAAAGCCCTAACACTGGCCTAATGAGTCAACTGCACCCAGTCCTTCTTGCCCTCCTTGCCCCACCCTTACAGCCCTTGCAGTGGCCTCCTTTCAGTTTCTGGAACACATCCATCTTTTTGGTCTTAGGATCTCTGCTCTAGCATCCTCTCTGTCTGGAGCATTATTTTCCAAGGCCCCTGAAGGACCGGCACCTTTCCAATTCCTCAGATGGGCCTTTTGTTACCTTCAAAGTAAGAAAGCCTCTTCAATGCCTCCTAACTCCTTCCCTATCCGGTTGCTAACCTCCCCCGCGCCAAAGCATTCATCCCTATCTAACATCTTCTTGCTTATTTGACTTATTTTGACATCTGTTTCTGGCCCTGACTCCACTAAGAGCAAGAATAATAGGAACCATCTTGTTCATGGTTGTATCCCCAGCATATGGCAAAAGACATCTTGAATGGATTTATCAAGTGGAAAGAAGCTCCAAGTCGCCCTTCCAACTGTCACCTACCACCTTACTAAATATAAACAGTCAAGCACCCTCCCTTCTCTGAACCTCCATTTCTCATCTAGTATAATGACAGATGAATTGGATGGTTTCAGTGGTCTTGCTCATTACAGGGATCCTTAGGAAGAACTGAAAACAACTACATGTGACTTGGCAGTATTTCCTGCTCCAAAAGCCCAAGGAACAATTTTCAACCAGACAAGCGTTTACTTCCCAATATCTATAAAAACCCTGAAATGACCCATATAATCCCTATCAAGGTCCTTCGGCTCTTTCTGGCTTTACTAAAACACATGGTAGGGATATACCTCGATTCTATAAAAAACATCTTTAACCTTTAAAGAATAAATCTGTTAGGTTAAACTTCCAGTCCAAGACACTGCAGAGTCAAACACAGGCTATAAATATAAATGTAAAAGACATGGAGCACTCGATTCAAGGAGGAGTCTATTTACAGCGTTGGCAATTAGAGTTGTAAAAGTTCAGCAAATGCAGAGGAGTTGATGAAGATGGCGTGCATGATCTGTAAAAAGGGAAGAATGGAGGGAGGGGAGGAGTGAGAGATAGTAAAGTGGACAAAGGAAATTCTGAAGCAGCGCTAAGGAGCCCTAGGGATTATGTGCAGCGTCTCAGAGGCAGCTGCTGCACAAGGGACCTGAGCAGGAGGATTCAGAGCAGTGCCACTTGTTTTACGAAACAAAGGTCAAAGACCATGGTTCTCATCTCCTATCTGGCACTAACTTGCTGACTGGTCTTAGCCCCGTCATGTCCCTTCTAGGCCTGTATTTGCTCACCTATCAAATGTCAGGGCTGAACTAAGTGGTCTCTCAGATCCTGCCCATTAATAATCTATGATTCACAGACTAATCTTCTGACCATATTCTTTCCTGGGGATAAAGGGACAAACAGGCAGATTCCTCTCCATCTATGGACTAATCTAGCACAAGGAGTGTCACAACAGAGGTCATCAGGTCCCAAGGGGACACACTTCTAAAACACAAACTACGGTGACTAGCCACTCCCTACACAACTAGCAAAATCAAGATCTGACCCCACAAGTCAGTTCTAATTCCAATTTGCTTTACGAGATTGGGAAAGTCATTCATGTCCCCGGGCATCAATTTCTTCCTCATAAGCAAAAATGGGAATAAGAGCTCCCGCCAGGCCTACCTCATAGGACAAAAAGAATCAACAGAAGTAGAGGCACTTAAGCATTGTCTAGTCTTGCCTAACCTTGGGATCATGGAACTGGAGCCAAGGGGAGAAACCTTACAGGTGGTGAAGGGAAAAGATATCACCATCCCATTGACACCAAGACAAGAACCAGAGATATGTAAGACTTCTGGAAAAGGGAACCCAAGAGCCACAGGCCAGCCGAGCCAGCCATGGAACAATGAAACTAAATGATCCTGTTAAGGAATTAATTCGCTGGTTTGGGTAGCAATCAAGCCCTATCAACTACACCTTTCCCCTTCCCCTCAAGGGCTTATCTCTCTTCCAGGTGGCAATGATGCAATGGAGGGCAGGTGCCACCAGAGGGAGCAGAGGCAGGTTCCTAACCCTTCAACAGCCCCAAAAAGCCAAGACAGCCCACATCTTCATGAACCCTCAATAAAAGGAAAAGGTGCTTGCTCCAGCAGCACATATTCTAAAACTAGCTCAATACAGAGAAGACTGGCATGGCCCCTAAGCAAGGAAAGGATGACATGCAAATCTGTAAAGCATTCCAGTTTTTATAGTTTCAGTCATGCAAGATGAAAAAGTTCTAGAGATCTGCTGTACAACATTGTGTTTATAGTTTATAAACAATACTGTACTGTACACTTAAAAATTGGTTAAGAGGGTAGATCTCATATTACATGATTTTTACTACAATAAAAAAGTAATTCTAGGGGCGCCTGGGTGGCTCAGTCGTTAAGTGTCTGCCTTCGGCTCAGGTCGTGATCCCAGGGTCCTGGGATCGAGCCCCGCATCAGGCTCCCTGCTCAGCGGGAAGTCTGCTTCTCCCTCTCCCACTCCCCCTGCTTGTGCTCCCTCTCTCACTGTGTTCTCTCTGTCAAATAAATAAAATCTTTAAAAAAAAAAAAAAGGTAATTCTAGCTCAAGGCCAGGCTTTCCACAGGCTTCCCACATGCTCTCTTACTGCTAAGTTCAGGACAGCAGTCTACCAGGTGAGCTAGCAACAGGGACAAGGAAGAGTCAGTCTAGCCAATGTCAAAGAAATAAGTCTCAAGACCACAGACAGCGAGGCTGCTTCATGGCCAGCTGTGGAAAAGGTGACATACTGTTAATATCCCTGACTCCAGAAATCTCTACCTGGAGGGTCTTGGCAAACATAACAGGTGTATTTCTCAGGCACATTCTCTTCCAGTAATCCCATGCAGACCCCATGCTGCCAGCACTGGCACTCTTCACACTGTTAGAATTAGAGAAGCAATAAAAATTAAACTCAGAAGGTATCCTCCATCCAGAAGCAAGACCCACTGTGGGGGGCAGGGGCAGTGGGAGGGAGAAGGAAAGGGGAGGGAGAGTACTCCCAAACGACCTGCTCAGGAGCTGAGCTGCAACCTCTCATCTACAAGTGTGCTGGCCACGAAGGCAGCCACCAGCCACCTGTGGCTCTTTACATTTAAATTAACAAATTAAGTTAAAATTCAGCTCCTTAGTCCTATTAGCCACATCTTAAGTGCTCAAAAGCCACATGAAGCTAGTGGCAATTGCACCGGACAGCACAGATGAAGACCATTTAGATCTATAAAACAGTGCTGATCTCAGAAAAATGACTATTTTCACTCCCGTTTCTAGAGGCTTTAACTTTTCTGATCACTTTATGAGAACAGAGAGAAAAATGTTCAAGTCCTTAGAGGAAGATTAACCTGGAATGACTAAAACCTAAGTCTGAATTCTAGCTCAGACATTCATTAGCTGTGTGACCGTGCACAGGTCACTCCTCCTCCCTGGGCTTCAGTCTTCCCCACTTGCAAAATGGGGTACTCTTCCTACTGACCATGGGGGCTGTTTGTGAGCAATCACGGGGTCACATATAAAAACGTCCATCAAAGAGCCCAGCACACAGCCTTCATGCACCTATTACCTACTACAACTGGGCAACCTGATTTACTTTGATACCTCCTGGAATAATCACATGCTAGCACTTGGGAGTTTATTCTCTCTAAATCTTACCAAAGGTCACACAGCTGAAGAGAGGCAACAGTGGATCAGAACACAGGCCTGTGTAATGGTAAAGCCAGTAGTTCTTTTACCCTGAGGCTCCACTGCCTTACTTGGATAAGGGGGTAGAGGGAGAATGGGGAGAAGGAGGGACAGAAGGAGAGAGGGAAAGAAAGGAGGAGACAGTAAGGGCAGCACAGAAGTTGTGTGGATGGCCTGAGGATAGTAAGCCTGAGGGCTAAGGGTCTGGAGAGAATGGAAAGAAAAAACGATGCCAAATGAGATACTAGGACACTTCATGGCATCTCAAACCAGGACCCTAAGCCTTTAACTATGCAACCAAATGGATAGCTCTGGAGGGTGGACAATGAGCTTCCTTCCCAGCATGGCCTTTGAGGGTGGGCCACCAGCCTGGCCACAAGGGACTAAGGTCCAAAGCTCAGACAGTCCTCGGCTGTCTGGAGCCAGACAGGCCCTAGCATCAAGAGGGCTTTCCTGGGCAGATATGAATCCTCTAGGAAGCTAACTGCATCAGAATCAACAGAGGCAAAGCTGGAAGACAGACTTTAGCTAAGATCCGATCCAGATTCTTTAATTTACAGATGAAGAAACTAAGGCTCAGGGGGAAAGTAAAGGCTGCACAATAACAAAGAATTAGTTGCAGAAAAATAGAATTAAGAATGAAAGTCTGTCTCACCAATAACTTTTGAAATTTCTTGAGAACTGGGATTCACTAAAATTCAATCAAATACAGCTAAGTTGAAAACTTCAAAATAACTTTTTTCGCATGGGTTTGGCTAAAAAACATTATTCATTTTTAAAAGTTTAAATTTAGAAATGAACACGAATAATAACTGAAAACATAAAATATCTAATAAACCTAAGACTATCTAAGAATAGAATATCTAAGAATAAAACATGCAAGATCTCTGTGAAGAAAATTTTAAAATACTATTTAAAGGACACAAAGACTTAAGCCAATGGTAAGGAATATCTTATTCCTGGATAGCAACAGTCTTAATCATAAGGAAGTCCTTTCTCCTTAGGTAAATTTATAAAAATAATGTAGTACCAAAAAAATAATAAATTAATAGCTGTAGAACTGGATAAGCTGATCCTAAAATTAATAGCCAGGAAATTTGTAAAAAAGAACAAAAGGGGGTACTAGCCCTATAAGATAGTTTAAAAATATTATAAAGGTAAAATAATTAGAATTGTATAAGCAAATAGATGGAAAAGGAGAATCCAAAAAGCGATCCAAATACATATGGAAATAAAATAAACAAAGGTGACATTTTGGTAATGGGGCATGGTGTTGGGACAACTGGGTAGCCATGGCCCTCACACCTTATACCAGGATAAATTCCAGGTGGATCAAATATTTACATCGCTTTAAGAAGAATAAGTGAAACTTCAAAAGTACCAGAACCAACCATGACAGAATTCTGTTACAAATTTTTCTATAAACTTTTATTAACTTCCAATAAGGAAGCAACTGTTATCCAAATTTCAGAATTCATTAAAGAAAAGTTTGATATAGTTGACTCATAAAAACAAACAAAAAATCTGAAAGTCAAAAGATGGATGACAAAGTGGGTACAAGCAGTTGTAACTGTTCTTGCAGCCAATACAAAACAAGGTCTAAAAAAGCCTCTACAAATGAGTAGGAAAATGACCATCCAGTAGAAAAATGGATAAAGCACATGAACACACAGGTCAAAGGAAAATATCTAATTCTTAAAAAGATGTTCAAATCACCCACTAAAAGAATTAATGAATAGTTACTTGAATTAATATAATTACTGTGAAATCAACCAGACTAATAATACGCATACACATTAGTATTTCTAGGTTTGGTGATTACATATAAATATCAAGTAATTCTTTATACATTTATGTACTGCCTGAAGTTTTGATAATAAACATATGCTTTTATCCTAAAAGTGTTATTCTCATGAAAAATTATTTACAGAGCATAATTTTCATTTATATATACATGTGTATGTGTATTCTAGAATATTAACAATGCTTATCTCTAGGTAATTGTTTTCTTCTTTGTGATTTTCTGCATTTTCCAAATGCTACAAGTATGAAATTTTTTTTTTAAAGATTTTATTTATTTGAGAGAGAGAGAATGAGAGAGAGCACATGAGAGGGGGGAGGGTCAGAGGGAGAAGCAGACTCCCCGCTGAGCAGGGAGCCCGATGCGGGACTCGATCCCGGGACTCCAGGATCATGACCTGAGCCGAAGGCAGTGGCTTAACCAACTGAGCCACCCCAGCGCCCCAAGTATGAAATTTTTTAAAGATTTATTTAAAAATAAATTACAGGGGCGCCGGGGTGGCTCAGTCGGTTAAGCATCTGCCTTCACCAGGGTCCTGGGATCGAACCCTGCGTCGGGCTCCCCTCTCAGCCGGGAGTCTGCTACTCCTTCTCCCTGTGTCCTTCCCCCCCTTCATGCTCATTCTTGCTCTCTCTCAAATAAATAAATACCTTTTTAAAAAAATTACAAAATGGCTATACCAATAGACTATTTTTTCACTTATCTTTTTTTTTAAGATTTGTTTTATTTGAGAGAGAGAGAGAACATCATGCCAGCAGGGGGAAGAGCAGAAGGAGAGGGAGAGTGAGAAAAATCTCAAGCAGACTCCGTGCTGAGTGTGGAGCCTGACCAGGGGCTCAATCTCACAACCCTGAGATCATGAACTGAGCTGAAATCAAGAGTCAGATACTCAATGGACTGAGCTACCCAGGCACCCCTTTTTCTCACTTACCTGAAGAGCAAAGCAAAGATAAAGTCCGATAATATCCTATACTGAAAAGGATGCTCCTAAGACTGTTCACTGGGACAGGCTCCAGGGCAAGTTTATACAATATTGCTATGACAAAAATATTTATCAAAATTACAAATGCACATAACCTGTGGCCCAGGAATTCTACTTCCAAAACTTGGCCCAACAGGTGTACTTACACAAAATTACTCATTACATTATTGTTAAAGTTAGAAACAATCTAAATGTCATCAACATGGGAAGGGGTTAAATAAATTATGATCCATCCATTATGCAGCCATTAAAAAGAATAAAGAAGCTTTTTTATTTTTATTTTTTTTTAAAGATTTTATTTATTTATTTGACAGAGAGAGAGAGACAGCTAGAGAGGGAACACAAGCGGAGGAGTGAGAGAGGGAGAAGCAGGCTCCTGGCTGAGCAGGGGGCCGGATGCGGGGCTTGATCCCAGGACCCTGGGACCATGACCTGAGCCGAAGGCAGAGCTTAACGACTGAGCCACCCAGGTGCCCAAAGCTTTTTTATGTTTGAAAATGAAATGGGCTTGAACTTATCTATTGTTAAATGAGAAAAGATATTGAAAATACTACATATAAAGTAACATTGTGTTAAAAAAAAAAGATGGTTGCACAGCAATATAAATGTACTCATCTAATGCCACACACACTTAAAAATGGTAAAATTTTATGTTTTTTTAACCACGAAATAAAAAAGGGCAGGGGGGAGTAAGAGAATGTATTTGTTAGCCACACAGTGTTTCCAGAATGCTACACAAGAAGCTGATAGAGGGTGCTTCCCATGAAGGGGAGGTGGGGTCAGATTTTTTTCTCTATACCTAGGTATACTTTTTGGACTTTGAACTACATGAATGCTCTAGCTAGCAACAAACAAACAATACAAATTTTAAAATAAACAAAGCTTTTAAAATGGACTTCTGGTTAAAACTGCTACACAGGAGCACCTGGGTGGCTCAGTTGGTTAAGCAACTGCCTTAGGCTCAGGTCATGATCCTGGAGTCCCAGGATCGAGTTCCACATCAGACTCCCTGCTCAGCAGGGAGTCTGCTTCTCCCTCTGACCCTACTCCTTCTCCTGCACTCTCTCTCATTCTCTCTCAAATAAATAAATAAAATCTTAAAAAAAAAAACAAAACTGTTACACAACTTTTACTGGGTTTGGCACCTAATACGTATTTGTTAGTCTAAAGCAAACTACAGCCAAGAGGCTAAATTCAGTTCAAGTCCTGTATTTATAAGTAAAGTATCATATGAACACATCCATGCTCATTTATTACGTAATGCCTATGGCTGATTGGGGCTAAGCTGAATAGCTGCAATAAAGAACACATGGCCCTCAAAGCCTACAATATTTATCATCTAGTCCTTTAAGAAAAAGTTTGCCCAAACCTGCCCTAGAAAATTAAAATAATTTAAATATCAAATGGATTTCCTGAGGTTCATTTTTATGTGGCCCCCAGATTTCTCAAATATTCATGATTATTAAGTAAGATTTTAACCTCCCAATGATTTAAATTATTAGCACTGGTAAATAAAATCAAATAATAATTTACTTGAGTAATGTTAATACCAATCAAATAATGAAAATGATCAGAGAAAATTACTCCTCTAAAGTAATATATGCACCTTCTAGGAAACAAACTCTAAATGTATTCTAGGGTAGTGCAAATTACCAATGTAAGTAAATAAATTTATTTAAAAAATAATCATTGGATCTTCCTAGATGATGAATACATTTAAAACTAGATGATGAATACATTTAGAAAGTTTAAATTTCATTTGTTCCAGAGCTCCCTCCAAATGTATGCCTTTTGCTAAAGTTACTGAGTGGAAAAGGTACATTGCTCATAATGACAGGGAAAGTAAAAAACTGTCCCTCTATACCACAAAGCCAGCTGGACAGCAAGTGGACAGCAGAGAAAAGTCTTCTACAGCAAAACACGAAGTGTTCTGAAGTGAGCTCATCATCACCACAATACCACAGGAAGCCACAAGCGTTGAGCTGAGCTAAGCTAGGGGAAGGCCATGCAGAGCCTAGGAAGCTGGAGATGAAAGTCAGTTCCTGACTCTCCTGTTACAGCCGGTAAGGCCTCAACAGCTCTAAACTTAAGTTTCCTCATAGAGCACATAATACCAAATCGAGCTCTACCTCCCTGAACACCCCATCATCCTTGCTACTTATAGAAAAGTCAATGGGAAAAGTACAGTGGATCAGAACTGGGTCTCTTCTACTGATTAGCTGGAACAGCCCTGCCAAGAAGGGCCTTCATTACTCACCCACTAAAGATTTCTATGGACAAATGAAGACCAAATCAGGCTTCCAAGGCCAGAACTGACCACACGCCCAGAAGAGACAGGATAAAAACTAACCATCTTCAACATCCTTTTAAAAACCAAACTTAAGGGGCGCCTGGGTGGCTCAGTTGGTTAAGCGACTGCCTTCGGCTCAGGTCATGATCCTGGAGTCCCGGGATCGAGTCCCGCGTTGGGCTCCCTGCTCTGCAGGGAGTCTGCTTCTCCCTCTGACCCTCCCCACTCTCATGTGCTCTCTCTCATTCTCTCTCTCTCAAATAAATAAATAAAATCTTAAAAAAAAAAAAACTTAAAAAAAATTCTACTTAAATGATAGTCTCCATGTTGTATAAGAGTTTCCAAATTGTAGTCCACTGAGCTTCAGAGGTTCTGCAAATGGGTATCTTTTTAAAAATAAGACAATGTTTTAAAATTAAAACAAAAAATGCACACTCAAATGTGTCCCAAACTTAAAGACAACACAACCTACCAGTACACATAACTGTACTGCTAGGCTAGGTCAGTATTGTGCTACACTCGGAACAAAGCTTTCCCTCTCATCTCTGATTAATCAGTGACCACACAGCATGCTATATAGGAAAAGTCACCCATAGGAATGGCCACGTCTCACAAAAAGAGAAAAACTATCGAGTCACTGAAATGCTTCAAGTTGGCAACTGTCGTGCACAACCCTGTGTGTCAGACTTCATGGGAAAAAGCACACCATTCACATTTCTGAACTCAAAAGTGAAGATGATCTATTTTGAACTTTCAAAACTACTGCTTTTAAACTTGTGATATATTTTGTGGTTCTATGAAAGAATCCATTAGAAAAATGGGTTCTGATGTTGAAAAGGTTTGAAAACCACTGACCTAAAGCTTACTAAAGGTCATAAATATCAGGTACTATTTGAGACCATTTATGTACTCTGAATTCCCTGAGGTTACCACGAAGGCTACTGAAAAACAAAGAAATTCCCAAAGAATCCTAACCAATATAACCATGACTTACTTGAAAAACTCAGGTGCCCTGGACATTCCGGGCAGCTGCCTAGACAAGCAGGGTATTTACGACAGCCTCTGGAGTCAGCCAGCCAGCAGCCACCTCACCAGAACTGTCATTAAGAGCAAGAAAAGGGCCAGAGGCAAGCAGGTGCTGGCCAGTGACGCTCTCCCCCAGCAGGCAGGGAGGCCTACCCCACAGGCACATCCCAGAGATGGAGATGACAGATACAAATGTCAGGAAAATAAAGAACAAGAAACAGACAACTTATGAAACTGGCCTCCATTTCATAAGGCCATATGGAAATTTTACATCAGAGAGAAAGCAAGGGACCACAGGAAGATTCAACTGCCACTCCAGAGATTCGGATCCCTGATGTTCAACTCCTCACTGTGTGACCACAGGCAAGGCCCTTCCCATTTGTGGGTCCCAGCTGCCCCAAGCAGAGCAGGAGACTTTTAGACTCAGTGATGTTTCAAGTCCTCTCTCATTCTATTAATAGGCTATTTACACCAGCCTGAGATTCAGAGGAAGCTGAACTAAAAAGTAAGCTCAATGTGCTACTGCTAATACTGCCTGTCTGGCTGGGGCTTCTAACATGATTCTATGTTTGCTGTACTCAAACTGCAGTCCCTCAAAATTCCCTCCAAGGACCAGTTTGTGTTTCTCTATGCCTGTCTCCTGGAAGCTCTACCTACCTGAATCATGAAGTCATTTTCCTCCTGAACCTCACAGATGCAGCGGACCACTTCAAAATCATAGCGGTCGTCCCCATCGAGTTCCTCATCTGGGTTGGTGGTCACATCAATATCTTGACCATATTCCTCATCGCTCCAAAGAAAGCTCTCAGAAGAGGACTCACTCAGATTATCCTCCTCTGAGAGGAAAGGAAAAACAACAGTCACTATTTTAAATTATAGTTATAAAATTTTCAAAAACTTAGAATGTCAAGAGTGGAAGTGACCGTACAGCCCCACTCCTCTATGAATTTTCACAGAGCTGGGAAACAGGAACTCCAGTCTGTCCCTTGGGCCTGTCATCTAGCAACAGCCCAAATGACGTATGCTGCCTGCTGATGAACCGAACTCCATTCCTCATTTTACTGAGAGTGAAGCCCAAAGTAAGTGGCAGCTCAAGGTCACAGAGCTCACTGGCAGAGAGGCTGCAACTCCCCCATGAACTACACAGATCATCATCCTAATGACTCAAACATGTTCCTCAACCTCATCCCTTCCAGCCAGGATCTGGCTTACTGTCAAGTCTACATTCAGAGCCACCTTTAAAACTCTGTCGACAGTAGAAAATGAAGAAGGGGCAGATTCCAGGGATAATCAGAACTAGAATCACTAGATGTTGGTGCCTGATTAGTTATAATTACAGCTAACCTTTACTGATCACGTATTTTGTACCACTGTTGTAAGTACTTTCCATATACTTATTAAATCCTTCCAAACTCACAATCACCCTCTAAATTGCTGGAAAAGAAGCACCTTCAAGGTTGACTCAGATTTCCCCAAGCAACCAGATTAGATGCAGAGTCCATCAATAAAAAATGGAGCAATGAGAAGGGCAGGTATGCAAGAGGATGGGGTATAATGGATTTTGGGGGTTATAGATATAATGGCCTGGAGGTACCTAAGAGGCATTCAACTAAAGCCAAAGTTGGAGAGAAGGAAAGTTCAGGAAAGGCACAGCTAATAGCCTTTGTTTTATATGATGTACTTCTTTCTTTTGAAAATATAACAGACTGTACTTGCAGAGGGCCTGGGGAGTAAGTCACAGTGTCAACATAAATCCAGCCTTCTCTGACTATAATGCTATACAAATGATCAAGTCAGCCGACAGTCTCCTTACCGGATACTTTCACTTTCCCTTTATGGTTTCCAGATTCCGAGCCATGGAGCTGTGGGCTCATATGGACCCCAGGCTTATGTGAGGACCCACACCTGGTGACAGCAAATGCCTTGGGTGGAGATGGTTCCTGAGAGGTATCACTGATCTCCTCACTGCAAGGGCATTCTGGAAGATAGGATCAAAAAGGAATCAGCACCCCCACATATCATCAGGGCATTCCAGAATCAATCCCACCCAACCAACAGCCCCACTGTTCAAACAACTCCATGGCAGAGGAGCAAGTCAGTACAAAGCGGTGTGGAGGACAGATTTAGGGATTAAAACTTCTAGCTACCTCCAAGAACCTCAAAACCAAAAGTTTCCTCCTCAATTATCACCCTTCTCCCCTTTTTTTCTGATAAGATTGTTTTTCTAAGCCAAAAGATATATTAAGAATAAAACATGGCATCCCTTGGTCTCCCAAGGTTGGAACACTTATTTTCTTAACATCTTTGTAGGAGCTAGACACACACTCTTCAAGAAGTAAATCCTTTATTGAAAGGGTTCAGAGATACGTGTTTAAGAGTTGTGTGTAGGGGCACCCGGGTGGTGCAGTTAAGCATTCGACTCTCGGTTTCAGCTCAGGTTGTGATCTTAGGGTCATGAGATTGAGCCTCACGTTGGGCTCTGCACTCAGTGCGGAGTCTGCTTAAGAATCTCTGTCCCTGGGGTGCCTGGGTGGCTCAGTCGTTAAGCGTCTGCCTTCAGCTCAGGTCATGGTCCCAGGGACCTGGGATCAAGCCCTGCATCGGGCTCCCTGCTCCGTGAGAAGCCTGCTTCTCCCTCTCCCACTCCCCCTGCTTGTGTTCCCTCTCTCACTGTGTCTCTGTCAAATAAATAAATAAAATCTTAAAAAAAAAAAAAAGAATCTCTGTCCCTGGGCACCTGGGTGGCTCAGTCATTAAGCACCTGCCTTCAGCTCAGGTCATGATCCTGGAGTCCTGGGATCGAATCCCACATCGGGCTCCCTGCTCAGTGGGGAGTCTGCTTCTCCCTCTAACCCTCACCCCACTTATGTTCTCTCTCTCAAATAAATAAATATTTTTAAAAAGAATCTCTGTCCCTCTCCCTCTGCCCCTCCCGCCCCCGCTCTTACTCTTTCAAATAAATAAATAAATCTTAAAAAAATAAAAAGAGTTGAGTGTACAAGGGGTGCCTGCCTGGCTCAGTTGGTGGAGCATGCAACTATTGATCTTGGGGTCATAAGAGTCCCACATTGGGTGTAGAGACTACTTAAAAATAAAATCCTGACGAACCATGAGAGACGATGGACTCTGAAAAACAAACTGAGGGTTCTAGAGGGGAGGGGGGGTGGGAGGATGGGTTAGCCTGGTAATGGGTATTGAGGAGGGCACATTCTGCATGGAGCACTGGGTGTTATGCACAAACAATGAATCATGGAACACTACATCTAAAACTAATGATGTAATGTATGGGAATTAACATAAGAGTAAAAAAAAATAAAATCCTAAGGGGCGCCTGGGTGGCTCAGCTGTTAAGCGTCTGCCTTCGGCTCAGGTCATGATCCCATGGTCCTGGGATCGAGCCCCGCATCGGGCTCCCTGCTCAGCGGGAAGCCTGCTTCTCCCTCTCCTACTCCCACTGCTTCTGTTCCCTCTCTCGCTGTGTCTCTCTCTGTCAAATAAATAAATAAAATCTTTAAAAATAAATTAAATAAATCTTAAAAAAAGAAAAGAGTTGTGTGTGCAAACAAACACAATCATTCACCTGCATATCCTCTCTTATTATAATGCTTTCACATGCACTACCCTATGACAGGGCACACTGGCCAATGCAGAAAGAAAGAAGGTCTTCCTAAATGCCAATGTGGCCTTGTAACACCCAGGATGAATAGACTCCTCCCCTGCCAAGGTCCATGCCAGGCTGAGCCCACAAGCTCCCTTAAAGGCCTGCTGGCCCCTCCTCTCCTCAGTGCAAGTTCAGAGGCCAGGAGACAAAGCAACCCCTCCCCAACCCATGGCAGGAAACCCAAGTGAAACACCCCAGGGGAAAATTACCAGGTTTGGTTTTCTTTTTCTTTTTCTTTTTTTTCTTTGGCTTCACTCTCACAAACTCTTTGAATTTCTTCTCTTTATTCTTTTCCTTATCTTTTGCAGCTGGAATTAAAAATAAGTGTAAGTCTTGACTTTCTAACATCTTGTTTCCATCACTAAGATGTTCATTCTCAAGTAAGTATGTCCAATGTGAAGAACTAAAATGGGCAAAGGAACAGAGTTCTGGATCTGGTTCTGCCTACGAGGTTACCTTCTATCCTCCTCAAGGTTCTGGAGCCCCTTCTCCATCATCTAGCCTTTAGACCAACGGTGGGCAAACTGGCCCACTGCCTGTTAATTTGTTTTGTTGAAACATACCATGCTCATTCGTTATATATTGATGATGGCCGCTTTCATGCTTCAACAGCAGAGTTGAGGAGTGAAGATAGAGACTTTATGGCCCTCAAAGCTGAAAATATTTGTCTGGCCCTCTACAGGTTAAGTTTGCCAACCCTACTTAGATCACTCCTCACTGGCTACATACTACAATCACCGGGTGATATTTTTAAAAAGTGAGTGCCCAGGTCCCACCCATAGAGATGCTGATTTATGTGGCTTATGGTGTGACCTGCATGTCAAGATGTTGTTTCTTTTTTTTATAATTGAAGTACAATTCACATAACATAAAATTACCCATTTAAAAATGAACAATACGCACCTTCCAAATACCACAGCTTCATTCTTTGCTACTCTTCACAGCAAACTCAAGTCATCAACACTCCCTGTCCAAACTTCTCACTTCAGTTTTTCCTAACTCCATTCTAAAAATCTTCCCACCTACCACTCTGAGACTGTTTTCAGTTTTCAAAGTTAACAACAGCCTTACCATTGCAAAAATCCAGTTGTTTTGCTTATCAAATGTGTCCATAGTATTTCATATAATTGATCAAGCCTTACTCTGTAGATGTCAAGAAGGGTTTAAGCACACATATCCTAGGACCTAACCACTCTACTCCTAGATATTTACTCAAGAGAAGGGATACCGTGTCCACACAGAGACATGTACATGAACGTCCACTGAAGCTGTAATTGTAATCACACAAAGTAAAAAATGCCCAAATGTCCATCAGCAAGTGAATGAATCACTTGTGGTGTGTTCACACAATGGAATACTTTTCAGCAATAAAAGCATGAAGTATTAGTATGTGCAGCAACCTAAGTGAATCTCAAGATAAGTATGCTAAGTGAAAGGAGCCAGATAAAATCTAGTATCTGCATGATTCCATTTGTATAAAATTCTAGATGAAAAGTAGTCTATTTCAGCGCCCAAGGGGCGCCTGGGCAGCTCAGCTGGTTGGGCGACTGGCTTCAGCTCAGGTCATAATCCCAGAGTCCTGGGATCGAGCCCCACATTGGGCCCCTTGCTCAGTGGGGAGCCTGCTTCTCCCTCTCCCTCTGCCTGCTATTCCACCTGCTTGTGCTCTCTCTGTCAAATAAATAAATAAAATCTTAAAAAAAATTAATTAAAATTAAAATTAAAAAACAGTGCCCGATGAGAGGAAGGGAGGAGTAGAAAGGAGGAATTAAAAAGAGGCATAGGGAAAGTCTGGGAGGCAAAAGATGTGTTTACTATCTTGACTGGGTTGCTCTTCAAATTATACAATTTAAATACAGGGAGTTCACTGCACAATTAAGCTTCAATAAAGCTGCAAAAAAAAAAAAAATCCAGTGGTATGTAGTACATTCACCATGTTGTGCAACCAGCTCTACCCAGCTGCAAAACATTCCCATCACTCCTAAGGAAAATTCTTTACCACTAAGCAGTTTCTCCCCAGGCCCTCAACCCCTGGTGAGCACCATTCCGCATCTGTGGCTACAGATGTATCTACTCCGGACATTTCATATAAATGCAATCACATAATATGTGACCTCCTATGTCTGGCTTCTTTCACTTAGCATGTTTCCAAGGGCATCAAAAACACTCTCCAAGTGATTCTGATGTGGAATCAAGATGATCATAAAGCAGTTATGGGGTAAGGTAAACAATCAGATTCAACTGATTTTAACTAAGCACTTGTGTGCAAAGAAACCACAAACATCTCATTTAATCCTAACAACAACCTGTGTATATCATTTTCATTTTACATTTTCATTTTTCATTTTACAGATTTTACAGAAGTAAAGCTCGGTGAGGTGAAGGACCTGCCTGACATCAAACAGATATCTGAAAACAAGTTCATCTGGCTCTTCATCACCATGTCAACACCGCAGCCCAGGCCCCTCTCCCAAATGGGCATCCAGGAACCATCAGAGAGGATAGTGGGCTGCCCTCCTAGCCGGCAAGTCTGGGCTCTACAGACAGAAGTTAATCAACTGGCTAAAGAACACAGGATTTAAGGGTCTCTAAGTTCCCTCCCAGTTAAAGTACTCCACAACTGAGAAACAAAGTTCAACGAACAAGAACTCTAGAAAATACCTTAGTCTAATTTACAAAAATACTCAATTTAAGATCAAGAAACCAACGTCCAAAGAAGTAAGTTGACCTGGCCAAGGTCATACAGTTGATTAGCAAAACACAGTCAAATGCCTCCTGAATCTTACAAAAGCTATCAACAATACCTACTTTCCTCTGATCCTGAGAACAGTTTTCCTCGGATATAAAAACACAACTCATGGGGCGCCTGGGTGGCTCAGTTGATTAAGCGTCCGACTCTTGATTTTGTGGTCATGGAATCAAGCCCCAAGTTGGGCTCCACTCTCAGCGCCTAGTCGGCTTGAGGATTTTCTCTCCCTCCCACTCTGCCCTCCCCCCGCTCTCGTGCTGGCTCCTTACACACATTAGAAAGGAAGAAATAAAACTATCTTTGTTTGCAGAGACAGGACTGTCGATGTAGAAAATCCCAAAGAATTGGCCAAAAACAAACGAACAAAAAACCTGCTGGAAATAGTGATTATAGCAAGGTTGCAAAGAAACAAGGTTAATATACAAAAGTCCACTACTTTCCTATATATTAGCAATGAACAATTGGAATCTGAAATCAATAAATAGCAAGGAGGCCTGCATATCTCCACTGGAACTGAAATTAGAATTCGGTTGAGGGAGAGATGATGTGGCTAGAAGCAGATCATGTAGGGCCTTGTAAGGAAGTTGGCCTTTACTACGAGTGACTTAGGAGGCCACTGGAAGCATCTGAGTAAAGGAATAATAGAAGTTGATATATTGTACCGCATCAGGCTCCTTGCTCAGCAGGGAGCCCCACTTCTGCCTCTGCTTGCCACTCCCTCTGCTTGTGCTCTCTCTCGCTCACTCACTCTCTTGCTCTCTGACAAACAAAAAATAAATACTTTTTTTTAAATCTCTCTAAAAAAAGTAGTTGATATATCGTCACACACAAACATATAGAAACTGCTGCCCAATCCAGTTTTTGATTTGTAAACTCAGGTTTTAATGACCTCCAAATTAAAGTAACTATATATATCCATTAGTTTACCAAAAGGCTAACAGCATTAACCCAGTCAGTAGAAGTGGCTGAAGAAGAGAGGTCACCTTGGTCCTGGATCCTTGAGAGGTCAAGATGTAGGGTATAAACTGCCAAGTACCAGGGCACACCCAGTTATCATCTAAGTATGGGAGGTTTTTTTGGTCTTTTTTCATTTTACATTTTATTTTATTTTTTAAGATTTTATTTATTTATTTGACAGAGAGAGACACAGCAAAAGAGGGAACACAAGCAGGGGGAGTGGGAGAGGGAGAAGCAGGCTCCCTGCTGAGCAGGGAGCCTGATGCGGGGCTCGATCCCAGGACCCTGGGATCATGACCTGAGCCAAAGGCAAACACTTAACAACTGAGCCACCCAGGCGCCCCTCATTTTACATTTTATAAAACAGCATCACATCCTTTACGGAACCCAAAAGGCAATAAAAGAAGAATGGGGCCGTTCATTCCATACAAGGGATTCCTGAAGTTCCCACATTATTCAAAGTCACATAATTCATAACGAACATTCCCATAAAATGAAGACATAATGAACACTTTCACTGGCCTACTAGCTTTGAAATCACATGGCTAATGAATTTTCTCAGTTTCTTAGGATTTGCATTAATTCAAATTTTGCACATAAGACTTTTTATATCATACAACTTCAAACTGATAATTTTGCATAAAATGCAGCTATACCTTAGTATTATTACCACTCAACAGAGGAGGAAGTGAAATTCAGAGAAGCTGCATGATCATGTAGATTGCTAAACGGAAAAGGAGAACTCAGACCTCTGAGGACTTGGGCCCTGTGCACGGTCCCTGAAATGGGAAACAGGGCATGGATCTGCTTTGCAGTTCAACACCACCACCACCTGGTTTCCTGGCTCTGCAGGTTTCTTTTCTCACCTTGCACCTGCTGGGTATAGGAGATACCTATCTCCCAGAATCTTTTCTACCCCTCCTTTACTGGGCAGCGTGTAAGGGCTTTGAACAGGATTGACTCCACACTCAGTTAAATCAGTAAGAGTAATCCCATAGCCCTGGTCACAATTTTAGACTTAGATAATCTGAGCCTGGCCAACTTCCTAAGGCAGGGATGAGAATGGACTGATCTGACCCACATGTGGGATTCTGGTCCAACATTTATAAAAAGGATATGTTTTTACTCTCTTGTTAGATTTGACTGAAGCAGTATGGAGTCTTAAATGATACTGGCTACCACCCTATGACCACAAGGTATCCAGCCTGAAAACAGCACTGAGAGGCAAGATGGTAAAACAGTCCTGGAGCCGTACCTCCCCTGGACTGCCCCATTATGTGAACCAACACACCCTCTTGATTGTAGAGTCAATTCAAATAGGAGTTCCTGTTACTTGTAACTAAAAGCTTCCCAAGTCTTGCAGCTGGTCTGAAATATGGTCACCTTAAGCTTTAAAGAGTTCCCTTCAAAGGCTTCAGTTAGAGGAGTAAACAATGAAGCTAAAAAGAAGAGCTATTCTAGGAAGTTGTTCTACAGAGGCCTATGAATGCAGAGGGAAGAGAGAAAATCTCCAGAGTCTCACCCTGGCTTCTGGCTGTAAACTGTGTAGTCACATGTGGCCTGATGTGGCAAAGCTCACAAGGACAAATGTCCAGCAATGACTAAGCTAATGCAGGTGATTCCCTGAGGTACAGAGGCAGACATGCTGACAACAGGCAGAACTCATTCAGACTACCCATGTACACAGGAAGTCTCCTTCTGGGAAGCACTCCTTACTCCCTACTCCAGGACCCAGGGGCAGGGCATCCTTCCCTGGAATCCTAAAAAAAAAACAGAAACAGAGCCTAGAGTGAGGGGGTAGGCTCTGCAACTAGATTCAGATCGTGGCTCCACCACCTGCTAGATGTAGAGATATTGGTTCGAGTTAACCCAACTCTTCTGCATCTCAGTTTCTAATTTATCACTGGGCACAACAGTACCCACCTCATACGGATTGTTTTGGGAATTAAACAAGATAATACAAGGAAAGAATTTGGAACAGTGCCTAAGCACATGCCAAGTTCTCAAATGTTAGCTTTTGCTATCTTGCTTGCAATACCCTCTCCATGGATGGTGAGACTGGTCTGCTGTCAGCTCTCTCTTTGGACAGCCTGACCAATTGTTCCATGACCCACACAATATGAGCCTGACTGCACAGCTTCTTCCAGATTGCCCAAGCTTGGCTGCACAAAGAGCAATTTCCTGCCAAAGCGATGGATCAGAGAGCAGCTTGTCACCTGAAGAGGGTGAGGCTTTTCTAGGATGGCCACTTGTCTCCTCAGGCTGTAGGTGCCCATTAGAAGTACCAGAGCCCTGGGGCGCCTGGGTGGCTCAGTCAGTACGTGACTGCCTTCAGCTCAGGTCATGATCTCAGGGTCCTGGGATCGAGCCCCACATCGGGCTCCCTGCTCTGCGGGGAGCCTGCTTCTCCCTCTCCCACTCCCCCTGCTTGTGTTCCCTCTCTCGCTGTCTCTCTCTCTGCCAAATAAATAAATAAAATATTAAAAAAAAAAAAAAAGGTACCAGAGCACTTCTTTCTCCCTCTGTACAGCCTGCTCCCTATTTCTCCACCAGACCATCCCCGACTTATGAGAGCAGAAGGACATTAGACCGCTGCTTCCAGGAGGGAAAGGCACAGAATAACACCAACATCATCTACGGGAGAACTGCCTATACACCACAGAGCACAGCCACATGGCTGGGACAAGCAGCAACCAGAGCATGCTCTGATCTGCATGAAGGGACAGCAAGCAGCTCAAGGGCAGAGTAGAAGTGGGCATGCTCTTGGAGGGATTCTCACTGCCTACCAGAGGAGGTGATACTCGTGGCTTAACACTACCATTTCACCATGCCTACCTTCCCAGCCTCTTCTCCCAGCAGTTTCCCAACCCCCCATGGATCCCACCCAAACACCAGCCCACAGGGCCCTCCAACAAACCCCTCTCTCAAGCCCTGCATTTTTTTTGCCTTAGTTCACATGGCAGAGAGTGTTATGCATTCTCCAATACCCAATTCTCCACTTAAAAGAGAATATTTTCCAGCTTCTCCTGAGCAAGGTGGGGCCGGCCAGGGACATACGTTCTGGCCTATGGGCTATGAACAGAAGTGATCCGTGGCACTTCTGGGTGATACCCTTAAAAGAAAGAGCTGAAAGGCAAGGTGGTAAGCAATCCTGGACCACACAGAGGAAAGCAACACCTAAGCATAATGCAACAATGAGCTGGCCTTGGACAACTTCATGGATCCACAACAGAGCCACTGTGGGGAGCTTGCAGTTTGACCTGAGAGGGAAATAAACCTCTGCCTTGCTGAAGCAGGGCACTTTGGTTCTCTCTTTTAGGCACTATCATCTAAGTAACCTCATATTGCCCTCTTTCTTTTAAGGGGAGAGAGAGCATGTCCCTGTAAGAAGGCCAATCTAGTGCCACAAGGTGTAGATGGCAACAAAGAAGGGTCGAGTCCACTCCAGTGCCCCAAGACTCATTTGGGCCTAAAGTCGAGGGTTACCCAGAGTGAGAATATGAACCAAATGGATGTGACAATAGGTAATAAGCACAGGTGAGGCTCCCTTTGATTCTAGAATATTCTTTCTGGGACAAACTGCTACTGAGGACTGAACTCACCTACGCAGAAACAAACCCTGAACTTGCCACTGGAAGAGAATTTATAAAATGGATTCTGGTATTCCAAGAAACCTCATTTGGAAAAGCAAATTCACTCATGTGACAAAAGGCCTGGCTGAGGGAAGGGGAAACATCTGAAGGCCAGAGTCAGCAGGGGCACCTTGGGGACAAAGGATCATAGCCATTTATTCTCCTCAATGCCTCAGAACCTCCGCTCTGCTTGGTCCCAGCATGGGTAATGACCTTCCTATTCCCTGGCCTTGGTTCAACCCCTCTACCCTTACATTTTAAGGCTTAACTCAAATGGCACCTGTCCTCTCAACATTCACCCCTGCTCTACAGGCAAAATCTGAATCTCTGTTTCTACAGCACATTATATGTTCTTAATATAGAATTCAGCCCTTTTTACTGTATCTGATTATGGGCTTTTCTCCTCACATGAAACGGCCTTGTCTCATTCATACCTGATCCTACATCATGACTTTAGAAATGAGGATATCAGGGGCACCTGGGTGGCTCAGTTGGTTAAGCGACTGCCTTCGGCTCAGGTCATGATCCCAGGGTCCTGGGATCGAGTCCCACATCGGGCTCCCGGCTCAGCGGGGAGCCTGCTTCTCCCTCTGACTCTCTCCCCTCTCATGCTATTTCTCTCTTGCTCACTCTCTAAAAAATAAATAAAATCTTAAAAAAAAAAAAAAAAGAAATGAGGATATCAGATTCGTGAAGGGCTCAGATCACAAGTGAACAGTAGCAGGACTGCTACTAAGACTCAGTCTGTGGACTCTCAGATCAGAACTGCTTCTCCTGCTCAACCTAACCAGCAGGGAAATTGAAAGAATCAAAAAATAATCTGCAGAACGTTTTCTGAGCCTCATGGAACAGAAGCACCAGGAATCTCCATCTGAGAACTCCATTAGATCTCAAGGTCCCATATGCCATAATCAGAGCACTCAGCATAAAGGGAGTACTTTTTTACAATAATTATCCGTAAGCACCACGAGTCCTGTAATAATCTGTTTTACACTTAAGCATAATGTCAAGTTCACAAAGCCTGTGAACCAGGACACAGGTTGCCTGGTGTCAGAGCCTCACCTTGGAACATCTCCCCACCTGAACCCACCCCCCATCTGAAATTCCACCCCTAAGGATAAAGGCTTTCTGGAAGCCTGAGCAAAACCTAGATACGTTGAGAAGAGGTGAGCTATTAAGTTGGTTTTATTCTTTCAAATCTTGAGAAATTTAGTTATCAGATTAGTCAAGTACTCAGCAAAACCATGAGGGAAACAGAGGGAGGCTTTGATGGGAGAAAGTGAGGGGAGATGCCTGGAGCAGGGTGTTCTGGAGGCTTGGGTCTGTGGAATCTTCTAAATACCCTGCTGTGTTTGCTCTCATGGACAGCCTCATAACGAAGGCTGAACGTGTGTGTCTACTGACCCCAGGTCGGTGATGACGATGACTGAGGCTCCTGCTAGTTAGTGGCACAGGCAGGACTAGTGGCCAGGGTTTTCATGAACCATAGAAGGCAGCAAGGTAAATGGTCTAGTTTCCTTCAGACTGGTAACTGCTGGCCATCTGCACAATCAGGCCCAGGGGAGTTGGGAAATCATCCATGAGGTCTGTGTCCACTTGACATGAGGGCAGGGGTGTGATCCTTCCTGGCAGCACAAAACTGCTCTCCACTGAAGAATGTATAGGAAAGGAATGACCAGGCTCTACCCCAGACAGTCCGTGAGTGGCCTGTGAGTGTCACCAAATGGATCAGTTTTACAGAGGATCAGCAGGGGAGTAACAAGTTAAAGCAGAAGAATTTAAAAACCCCTTTTGTTCACCCTAAAGCATTTTGTATTGTCCACCCCTGCCAGCCAGGTGAGTATATATTCACAGCAGGTCTTGTTATTAAAAAGAAACAGGCAGGCAAAAATTCACCAAGAGACTTCCAAATTATAGGGAAAGGGATTCATCTGCATTGAGAGAGAGAATAAAATCTCAGGTAGGTATGTTGGTATGAGACCCAAGGGCAGTACACAAAAGTGAAAATCAATCACTCAGGTTTCTTAATTATACCAAAATGGCAACAACTTGCGTTACTGATTTTGTAGCTTGTTAGTAGTCGGCTGAATTTAGAACTCAGATCTCTAACTGCCTGGGTTAATGATTTCACTGAGACAAAGAGCTACTATTCATTAAGAGTTTACTATAAGCCCGATATTGTGCTAAGCATTTTACATTATATTGCATTTAATGTAACAAAGCTCTGAGGTAGGTAAAACTATTATTTTCATTTCACAGAGGGAAAAATTAAAGTTCAGCAAGTTCTTTGCCCAAAGTCACATAGCAAGCAAGTGGTAAAGGCTGGATTCAAATTCAGGTGGGCTGACTCTGAGCCTGCACATATCACTAACACAAATCAAGACCCTCAAGCATATTTATTCAGGAATCCCTAAACCAAACAAGCAATCCACACATGGCCAGACATCCACCCTGTACTCAGGTGCATTATACTGGGCAAGGTCCCTCCTCAGACAATTACCATGATCAGGGACAGGCAGAATTATGCCCTAGCAGAGGGCAAACACCATGGTGGTCAGGCAAGCGTAACCTTCCTCAGTCCCCTTATAGCCTCCTGTCAAGCCTCAGCCTTTGGAATAACATGGTTCGAGAGGCTCTGTGTCATCTGGGATAGGCTGCACCCACGTCCACTTGCTCCCTAGTCCTGCCTGCCCAGATGTCACTCCGGCACTGTATCCAGTGACTACTATTTCTACTGGGTCTTGACACCTTGATTTGATCTCCACTTATCAACACAATTACCAATCCCTAAGCACTAGCTGTGTCCACAGATCTGAGCAGAGCCCAGGGATACTGAAGCAACAACATTAATTCCTCCCCAATAGCAGTTACAATCCAGCTGAAGAGCTCACACCAATGCACCAACTTTAGTCATATATGGCTGAATGAGACAAAATCATGGTTAAGTGGAAGAAGGAAATGCACATCCCACCTAAGGGACCCTAAAACAGGCTCATTAAACAGATTAGCTCACGACTCATCATAAGAACTCAAGTTTATGCAGAAAGGCACAGAGAAGTCAAGAAACCTACAAAAAGTCCAACAGTGATTGCAAGAATCGAATAGGATTCACAACACACATGTCCAGCACTAACATGCTCTGCAAAAGCCAGCACTCCATCCTTAAATATTTTTTAGCAGGTGAGTGATATGATCAGGTTAGTATTTTCAAAGATCCCTGACAGCAAAATGACATATAAACCATAGTGGATAAAGAATGGAGAGAAGAAAACTGGTTGAGAAAATACTACAACAATCAAGGCAAGAGAGGAAAACCTGGATTAGTGCTGTGGGACAGAGAAAGAAGGGATTCATTTGGGGATAAAACTGATATAAGTAAACAAAAATTAAAAGCTCTTCAATTATCATCATTATTTCAATTGAAAATCTTAATTTTTTTCTCAGCATCTTCTTGTAGTTTATTTTCTCACATTCTTACGGCATTTTTAGTATTTTCTTTTTTTTTTTTTAAAGATTTTATTTATTTGAGAGAGAGAGAGAATGAGAGAGAGCAAGCACATGAGAGGGGGGAAGGTCAGAGGGAGAAGCAGACTCCCTGCCGAGCAGGGAGCCCGATGCGGGACTCGATCCAGGGACTCCAGGATCATGACCTGAGCCGAAGGCAGTCGCTTAACCAACTGAGCCACCCAGGCGCCCTTTAGTATTTTCAAAATATTTGTTTTAGGGGTGCTTGGGTAGCTCAGTTGGTTAAGCGTCTGTCTTCAGCTCAGGTCATGATCTCAGCGTCCTGGGTTCGAGCCCTGCATCGGGTTCCCTGCTCAGAGGGGAACCGGCTTCTCCCTTTCCCTCTGCTTGCTCTCTCTCTTTCTCTCAAATAAATAAAATCTTACTTGTTTTAAGTAGGTTCTTTATTGAGGCCTAAAACATATACAGAAAAGTACACACATAATAAGTGTATGATTGATACATTTCACAGTGAACCCATCCATATAACCACCATACGTATCAGAAAACAGAATATTTCCAGGAGCCCAGAAATCTCCCTCCTGACCCCACCAAGTCATTCATCCATCTCCCTTGAAGGGTAACCACTGTCCTACCCTCAAATACCAGAGATTTGTTTTTATCTGGTTTTGAATTTTATATAAAACCATATCAGGGTGCCTGGGTGGCTCAGTCAGTTAAGCGTTTGCCTTCGGCTCAGGTCATGATTCTGGAGTCCTGGGATCGAGTCCCGCATCGGGCTCCTTGCTCAGCGGGGAGCCTGCTTCCCCTCTCCCTCTGCCTACCCCTCTCTCTGCTTGTACTCTCTCTCTGTCAAATAAATAAAATCTTTAACAAAATATATCATATAGGTTATGAGCTTACACTAGCTTCTTTGGCTCAACACTGTGTGAGATGCACCCATGTTGGTGGATATAGCTGTGGCCCACTCACTCACCGCTATGTAGTATTCCACTGGATCAAGACACCACAATTTATTTACTCTATTTACACATTTACAGGCATACCTCCGAAATATTGCAGGTTTGGTACCAGATTACCACAATAAAACAAAGGTCACAATAAAGTGAATCAAATGAATTCTTTGGGTTCCCAGCGCATACAAAAGGTATATTTACACTATACTGTAGTCTATAAAGTATGCACTAGCATTATGTATTAAAAAAAAATGTACACACCTAAATAAAAAAATACTGCAAAAAAATGCCAACCATCATTTTTCAGCAAGTCATAATTACTAACTGCAGATCACTGTAACATACAATAATACTGAAAAACTTTGAATAGACATGTAGATCAATGGAAGAGAATAGAAAATCCAGAAAGAATCCCATAACTATATGGTCATTTACTCTTCAACAAAGAAGTAAAGAATATGCAGTGGGAAAAAGATAGTCTCTTCAACAAATGATGCTGAGAAGACTGGACAGCTACATTAAAAAGAATGAAACTGGACCACTTTCTTACACCATACATAAAAATAAACTCAAAATGGATTAAAAACTTAAATGTGAGATGTGCAAACCATAAAAATCCTAGAAGAGAGCACAGGCAGTAATGTCTCTGATATTGGCCATAGCAACATTTTTCTAGATATGTCTCCTGAGGAAAGGGAAATAAAAGAAAAATAAACTATTAGGACTACATCAAAATAATAAGCTTCTGCACAGCAAAGAAACCAACAAAACTAAAAGACAACCTACTAAATGGGAGAAGATATCTGCAAATGACCTATCCGAAAAAGGGTTAGTATCCAAAATATAATATAAAGAACTTCTAAAACTCAGGGCCCCTGGATGGCTCAGTCGGTTAAGTGTCTGCCTTGGGTTCAGGTAATGATCCCAGGGTCCTGGGATCGAGCCCCAAGTCGGGCTCCCTGCTCAGCGGGGAGCCTGCTTCTCCTTCTGCCTCTGCCTGCTGCTCCCCCTGCTTGTGTGCACACACTCTCTGTCAAACATATAAAATCTAAAAAAAAAAAAAAAAAATCTGAGGGCACCTGTGTGGCTCAGTTAGGTATCTGCCTTCAGCTCGGGTCATGATCCCAGGGTCCTGGGATCAAGCCCCACATCGAGCTCCTTGCTCAGCAGGGAGCCTGCTTCTCTCTCTTCCTCTGCCCCTCCCCCTGCTTGTGCTCTTGCACATGTGCACACGCATGCTTTCTCTCTCTCACTCAAATAAAATCTTAAAAAAAATCTGAAGGAAATACAGAAAAAAGTTAACATTTGTTAGTCTGGGCAGAGGATGGATATATGCACACTTGCTATATAATCCCGTGTACTTTTCTATATGTTTAAAATATTCCAGAATTTTAAGAATACTAAAAAACCCAGATATATTTTTATCTATCAGATACTCAATAATTTAATATTTGATAATATCAATAAGAATGTAAAAAAACTGGTACACATAACTAGTTGGTAGGAGATTACAAACTGGGACAAGGTTTTCAAAAGATGATTTGGCATCATTCCGCAGATGTTTAAATATGCATATACCTTTTGCCAAAGCAAATCACCTCCAGGAATTTATCCCATTGGGTTTATTTGTACACAAGGGCAAATTAACCTTTGGGAGGTTTACTTTAGCACTTGATAGTGTGAAAAAAATTAGCAAAATATAAACTTTTTATAGGAAAAATGTTTAAAATACAGTACACCCATACAATGAAATAATGACAACTGTCAAAATGAGGCAGAGCTAGGGGCGCCAGGGTGGCTCAGTCGGTTGAGGGTCTGACTCATGATTTCAGTTCAGGTCATGATCTCATGGATCGTGAGGTTGAGCCCTATATCAGGTTCCACGCTCAGTCAGGCTACATGCTCAGCAGAGTCTGCTTGAGATTCTCCTCTCCCTCTCTCTCTGCTCCTTCCCCATTTGTGCTCTCACTCTCTCTCAAATAAATCTTAAAAAAAAAAATGAGGTAGAGCAATATATCTACACTGATAGGGAATGATGGCCAAGATATCTTTAATGAAAAAAGCAAGTTGCATATGATACTGTGTAAAATATATTTTCTATTTAGACATGTATGTGTTTGGACATGCACAGAAAATGTCTGAAAAAAGTTTGCTAAACAAAAACAGTCACACCCAGGGCACCTGGGTGGCTCAGTCGTTAAGCGTCTGCCTTCGGCTCAGGTCATGATCCCAGGGTCCTGGGATCGAGTCCCACATCGGGGTCCCTGCTCAGCGGGAAGCCTGCTTCTCCCTCTCCCACTCCCCCTGCCTGTGTTCCTGCTCTCGCTATCTTTCTGTCAAATAAATAAATAAAATCTTTAAAAAAAAAAAATAGTCACATCCACAACAGGGGTGGAAATGCCAAGGAGAGGGAGACCGTTTCCCTCAGTATTCTGTGGTACCGATTTCACAGCAATCATATGTCACTTTTATACTTGAGGGTGGGGAGTATAAAAATTACATTCTAAACTTAGAGCCACTGAAATGGAATGTCTGGAAAGCAAGGCCCAAAAAGTCTGTATTTTAACAAGTCATCTAGGGGCGCCTGGGTGGCTCAGCTGGTTAAGCATCTGCCTTTGGCAGGGTCCTGGAACTTAACCGACTGAGCCACCCAGGCGCCCTACTAGCCACATTTTAAAATATAAAAAGAGGGCGCCTGGGTGGCTCAGTCGGTTAAGCGTCTGCCTTCGGCTCAGGTCATGATCCCAGGGACCTGGGATCGAGTCCCACATCAGGCTCTATGCTCAGCAGGGAGTCTTCTCCTCCCTCTCATTCTACCTCTGTGCTCTCCCTCTCTCTTAAATAAATAAATAAAATCTTTAAAAAATAAACATTATAAAAATAAAAATAAAATAAAATGTGGCTATTAGAAAAAGTTACATGTGGCTTGCATTATATTTCTAATGAATAATGCATCACATATGACTAAGAAACTCCCACTATATCTTCACAACATGGCTGAGGACTGATCTCTCACAGGGTCAGAGATCACCTTAGTTAACATGGCCTGCCCCACTGTTCTGAAACCTGATTTCACACTTTCTTGGGAACACTGTCACATGTCCTAGGAGTTCCATATACCATTTAATACCTATGTATTTTGGGGCACCTGGGTGGCTCAGTGGGTTAAGCATCCAACTCTTGGTTTTGGCTCAGGTCAAGATCTCTTGGGTTGTGGGACTGAGTCCTATGTCGGGCTCCTCACTAAGTGGGGAGTTGGGGTGAAAGATTCTCTTCTTCTGCCCCTCCCCACCTTCTCTTAAAATAAATAAATAGGGCGCCTGGGTGGCTCAGTTGGTTAAGCAACTGCCTTCAGCTCAGGTCATGATCCTGGAGTCCCAGGATCGAGTCCCGCATCGGGCTCCCTGCTCAGCAGGGAGTCTGCTTCTCCCTCTGACCCTCCCCCTTCTCATGCTCTCTCTATCTCATTCTCTCTCTCAAATAAATAAATAAAATCTTTAAAAAATAAATAAATAAATAAATAAATAAATCGTTAAAAAAAATACCTGTGTATTTTAATGGAGAAGTTATAAGCCAAAAATATATAGTGATGTTACAATTTCAGGTAAAAAGAAGCTGAAGAGCTTGTAGAATTTACTGAAAACTCATTAAAAAGTCTTCTGTAGATACCTGGCTGGCTCAGTCAGTAGACCATGCAACTCTTGATCTTGGGGTCGTGAGTTCGAGCCCCACACTGGGCAGAGTTTACTTAAAAAAAAGGGGGGGGGGCTTCTGAAATTCCCCCAGAAACATGTAATTTTTCAATCTGTAAGTTTTAGAAAAAAATCTCCAAAACAGTTCTTTGTATAAGACGTGAACATGAGATTTTGTGGTAACCCTTACTACTACCATTATCGTTTCTATGCAAAATAAACAGTGCTGTTAGAAAATATCTTCAGTTACAATTAAGATGAAATTGAACTCAAATTTGGAAACAGCAAAAGAATCCCACACATGTTTTAGTTCTTTTGTTCTTTTGCCCTGCTAGCAGGAATGGAGTAGGTTTGGGGGATAGAATGACTGCACCCATGTTCTCAGCTCAAGTTCACTGCTGGCTTCTGAAGGAGTTCCCTTTCCTTGACTGTCCCCACTCATACTAGGATTACAGGGCCTTCAAAAGCTAAGTGAATTCTCAAAGTAACTTGAACAGCAGGAGGCCAAGGTAAGAATAACAGTTAGGTATTTCTATTTCTCCCAGGAGGGCCACAGCCCCATGATGCAGCTCCTAAGGATCACTTGTCATTTTCAATCTTTGAGATTCAATTGGACCAGACCAACCTAATGCTTTCTTTTGTGTCAGAAATGCAAGCAGTGTGACCTCAGCAACAGAGTCCTCTATAATATAGATACAACACAGAACCAAAATACTTACTTGGGGAACTGGCAGAGACCCGCTTCCTGGTCAGGCTCTCCTGGTTGACCTTGTCCGAAACTGACGAGCCCCTTGTTTGGACATGCCTCTTTCCTGGGCTTTCCTCTGGCTCTGGTGACTTCTCCATCCCATGGAAATACTTCATGTGATAGTGTAACAGTTTGGCCTTGCGGAAAAATTTTAAACAATCCACAACCTTGCACCTGAACTTGTGATCTAGGTCGACAGCTGGTGCTTTACATGTCACAAAATCATCTGCTTTCTTAAAAGTATTTGTTACTGAAAAAGAAAACAAACAAAAACAAAGATCCCTTGTGCTTATCCTAGTTATTATAACATATGCATTAATACATGGCAACAGAAAGTGAAAGAGCAGAATGCATATGTAGCTGGAGACATCAGACGCCATTACCTCCCCAGATTACTGTTTGGAGAGAATGGATACAACTTCAGGATAAATAATACAGACTCAACCATGATTCATCTTCTGAAAGAAAAGATCAACATGTTTTTTGTTTGTTTGTTAAGCAGCCATACAAGTTCTCAAGGTTGTAGACTGTGGGGAAAGAATAGGGGAAAATCCTTAAAAACAAACCAAAAAAATCAGGGACCCAACCCAGCACTTATTACTCATGAGTTGGACCAGATTCAAACTTACTACCATCCTGATACTTGTGTGTGTGGACAGAACTAGGGAATATTCTGGTGGGATCTCTTTATGAAACCAAAGGGATCTCACAATGGTTTCTGCACAAAGAGAATGTAACTGTTACAAAAGTTTTTGAGATTTTGCTATCGTGTACTTTGAACAAAGGGACTCAGAGACAGAAAAAAAAAAAAAGACAACCAAATAAATGGATCTTGAAGGCATGAGGAGAATTTGGGAGTCAACGATCAAATTTAAAAGGACAAAAAATGTTTGAAATGCCCCCTCCCCCAAAAAAACAAATAAACAGAAGGCAATAGTCTATCGTGTATCAATGACAAAAAATAGAGCTGTCAACAAGGAATTCATGTGTGTTGGAAACAGTTTATTGAAGACTCACTTCACAATGCTCTCACCCCAATGAGAGCAATCACCTTAAACTCAAATTCTCCTACCCTATTTGATTAGGTTACCCAAGAATATCCTGAGTAGACCCTTCTTGAGTGAATCACATTTTTCCTTAATGCAGCGATATAATTTCCATTAGAAGCAGAAAGCATACTGAACCATTGGTAAATATTAGGATTACGTTTTCAAATACTATTCCACAATCAGAAGAAATAAAAAAATACTTAAAGTCAATCTAAATCATATTCTATATTTCAAAATCAGCACTAGGGTATGATAACAAAGCTGCTACACTTGATGATGTGACGAATGCCATCATATGGGCAATTTAAACAAGTGAAAAATTATACATATATATACACATCCCAAAGCAGAATGCTTTAAAATCACTTTATATAACAGATAAAGAAAGAGCTTCAAATTAATAAGATGCAGTTAAGAGAAGAAAAGTAACATGAAATGAAATGCAATATATAGACAAATGGTTGTGCTGGAAAAGCATGCCACACACAGTCTGAGTAGATCCCAGGTCTCACACAGGTGTGTATTTCCCAATGGGAGTTTATCTGGATCATATGTCACTGATGGCACCAGCCAGCTAAGTGACATCATCTACTCTGGGATACTATGGTCTTTTGTCAACTAGGGAGCAGTTACTAGGAGACAAAAGGCAGAAAATATAAAAATTAAATCCTCAAGGGAGCCTGGTTCAAAAGCTAAGGTTAATCGAAATACCCTTTGGGTAGAAAGTAAATCACTAGGACCAAGTTACGCCTGTTTTAGAAAACAGTTTGGAAATCAGTATTTCCAAGTAGTTACTGGTGTTATCACTTAAATGCTATGTGCTCTTCCTCATGTTTAACAGATTTTTCTTTGGAGGAATCAAGGCAAAGCATAGAACTCTCCCCTGGGCTCCAAGGCTCAAAATCTCAAGAGTCACCCTTTGCTTTTGCCTCTCCCAAAATTACTACTATACGTTGATGTATGCAGAGAAAAACGGTCCATAGAATTTGAATTTGCTTTTAAGAACAATAACTCTAAGGAATGTTTTCTTTACTTTTGGGAGGAAAATAGGGGAAAATATAAATGTCTCTTAAAAATCCCTGCCTCCTGGTATTCACATCCATGTGTAATCCCCTCCCCTTGAGTGTAGGCAGGACCTATAACTTGCCTCTATTGGAATGAGCAAAGGTGATAGTATGCCACCTTTCTTGAAAAAAACTTTTGTGATTATATTTGTAATATTTAACATCTACCTTACTAGCAGGTATTCTCCTTTGAAGACTTGATGAAAACATGCTATGTTGTGAGCTACTCTGTGGAGAAGCCCATGGGACAAGTAACTGAGAATCTGACAGCATGCAAGAAACTGAATGTTGCCAACAACCATGTGAGCCTGGAAGGAAATCCTTCCCCAGCAGTTTTCAGATAAGAACACAGCCCTGGTCAACTCCTTGACTGCAGTCTTGCAGAGAACCCAGTTAAGCTCCGCCTGGATTCCTCGTGCACAGAAACTACGAGAAAATAAATGTGTTGTCTTAAGCCACTATGTTTGTGGTAATATTGTTACATAGCAGTAGATCATATAAAGCAGGATCAGAACCCTCTCGTTTTCTTTATACTTGGGTAATATTTTTATACTTTCCCTTTTATGATAAATATACATTACCTTTATACTAAAAAAAGTTTTTAAACTATGTTTTCTGAAATGTGGTTTAGAAATAATATCCTATTTAACCCTTTTTTAAATACCCATTACCAGAACTCAAACCTCACAGTTAGAGGATTATGATGATGATATTTAGTCTCATTGACCATACCCTGACATTCTAAGCCCATGTCAATCTAAGTACCACCCTGCTTTCCAAACTCATCTCCCATTAACCCATAATGAGGCCTCTGCAGCTACCTAGCTGACTGCTGGCCCAAACAACTGCTTCATGCTCTCATAGCTCACACCTCCACTCAGGCTTTGCCCTCTCCCTGCCATTCCTCCATGGCTTGGCCAAATGTCCACTTCTATCCAAACTCAGCCCACTCCACATGCAGGAAGTTGCCCAGATGGCCGTGGCTCTCAGGGACCACATGCCATCAACTCCTAGCACAAATGACTACCTGATGCACCTCATCTTTAGCACTTCAGATCTACTCCTGGATTCTGTTATTTGCTACTTCTCCAGCCAGAGGATAAGGGCCACGTCTCATTGTCTTATGTATGTACCCTCAGCACCATCCCCTAATACAGCTGGTATTCTTGTCAGCAATGACGCCTTGTGATCCCAGTAGTTTAACACTTTTTTGACATGTATTTCCAATACTATAATGGGTAAAACATTTTTCAGGTCTGTGAAGAAATAACTTTATCAACTCTGAAGCAACAGAGGCAATCAAAGAGAAACATGAATGGATTTAAATATTCATAGCAAGTCTAGTCAAATGCATCGAATAAAAAAAATGTCCTGGGGCGCCTAGGTGGCTCAGTTGGTTAAGCGACTGCCTTCAGCTCAGGTCATGATCCCGGAGTCCTGGGATCGAGTCCCACATCGGGCTCCCAGCTCGGTGGGGAGCCTGCTTCTCCCTCTGACCCTCTCACCTCTCATGGTGTTTCTCTCTCTCTCATAAATAAATGGATAAAATCTTTAAAAAAAAAAAAAGTCCTTAAGTAGAGCAACAGTTAATAAATTATGGGAAGTCTGCATTATGTCATTCTAATCAGCTATTTGAAAGAATGAAGTAGCTCTGTACTTACTGATATGGATAATCTCAAGATAGACTAAGTGAAACAGAAAGTTGCCCAGTCCATACCATAGTATATGACCCCATGTATGGTTATAGGTGGGGAAAAAAAAGATACTATAAAAATACATAGAAAGGGGGATGCCTGGCTGGCTCGGTCAGAGGAGCATGCAACTCTTGATCTTAGGGTTGTGAGTTTGAGCCCCACATTGGGTGCAAAGATTACTTAAAATAAGTAAATAAATTTTTTTAGATGCAGAGAAAAGAAACCAGAAAGACAGAAAATCAAGATGTTGATAGTGGGTTATCTCTAGAGAGGAGCTTGGGCTAGAAATGCAGGCAGTAAGAGGAACCTCCACATTTCCTATGTATACCCCAGGAGCAACAAGCATACCTAGCACCCAGATCTTGGTTTAAATACAGTTTTTCACTTAAAATAAATCAGGACTTCTTGGAGAAATCCAAGGGTTTCTAAATCCTTGCTGAAAGGATGGGTAAGTACAAGATGAGCTTGAACATCTTAAGCCAGAAAGAAGTGTTCACATTAAAAAAAAAAAAAAAAAAAGGCACGGAGGGGCGGGGGCTGGCTGGTTCAGTTGGTGGAGCATGTAATTTTTGATCTCAGGGTTTTGAGTTTGAGCCCCAAGTTGGGTGTAGGGATTACTTAAAAATAAAATCTTTAGGGGCACCTTGGTGGTTCAGTGGGTTAAGCATCTGCCTTCGGCTCGGGTCATGATCCCAGGGTGCTTGGGTCAAGCCCTATGTCGGGCTCCCTGCTCAGTAGGGAGTTTGCTTCTACCTTTCCCTCTGCCCACTCCCAGCTTTTGCGCATGCTGTCTCTCTCTTAAATGAATAAATAATATCTTTTTAAAAATTAAATCTTTTTAAGTAAATAAAACCTTTAAAATGTATATATAAAGAAGTTATCACAGAATGAAGAAGATACAGGAACCAGTCTGAAAGGCTCCCACTGGCCAAATCTAGGACAATGTGGGTATTTAAATAAATAACCACAGACACATCGGGCGCCTGTGTGGCTCAGTCGGTTAAGCGTCCAACTCTTGATTTTGGCTCAGTCACGATCTCAGGATCATGAGATAGAGACCCGCGTAGGGCCCCATGCTCAGCAGGGTGTCTATTTGAGATTCCCTCTCTCCCTCTGCCCTTCCCCCTGCTCATGCTCTCTCTCAAATAATCTTTAAAAAAGAAAAAAATGACAGACACAGATTGTAACCCATAGAACAAAGAATCCATGAATCCATGTGGGTACAAATAAAGAAAGAAGGGAAACCTCTTCCTTATAATAGAATACAAATTAATAAAATATAAAAGAAATTATTAAAGTTAGAAATCACTATGTGGCAGTCATCAGAGTAAACAATGTTTCAGACAAAAAATACCAACAGATGCTAAAAGAGTAGGTGAATGTTTCATAGAGAAACAAAATATTTACATAGCCTCAAAGTATCCTCTCACAAGAAATTTATTAATTATAAAGAGAAAAATAATAGCTTGACAGTAAAACAGATACTACCTTCGCCAAGTGATCAAAGTTAACATCACCGATAAATGGGACAGATATCATGTGCCTCTGATAGAATGCACTTAAAAAGAACATGTTGCCTATACGGTATGTCTACTAAAAGTTGATAACCTAAATCTAATCATGAAGAGACATCAGAAAACACCAAACTGAGGGACATCATATCCTTCAGAAATATCAAGGTCATGAAAGACAAAGAAAGACCTTAGAATTCTTTCAGATGAAAGGAGACTAAAGAAACAATGAAATCCAATGTGTCATCCTGGATTGGATCCTGACCAGGAAAAAATGTTTTTCCTACTTTTGCTATAATGGACATTATCAGAACAACTAAGGAAGTCTGAATAAGGTCCTGATTTTGATAATCATATTGTAGTAATGTAAGAGAATGTTCTTGTTTTTAGGAAATATGCATTGAAATATTTATGGGTAAGGGTCTGCAACTTATGCCAAACAATTCAAAAATAATACTTTCTAAAAAAGGGAATATGGATGCCTGGGTGGCTCAGTCGGTTAAGCGTCTGCCTTCGGCTCAGGTCCCAGGAGCCTGGGATCTTGTCCAGTGTCGGGCTCCTTGCTCGGCGGGGAAACTGCATCTCCCTCTGACCCTCCCCCTGCTCGTGCTCGCTCACTCTCTCTCGCTTTGACAAATAAATAAATAAAATCTTTAAAAATTAATTAATTTTAAAAAGGGAATAACTGGGGTACCTGGCTGGCTCAGTCAGTAGAGCATGCAACTCTGAATCTCACGGTTGTGAGTTCAAGTCCCACAATGGGTGTAGAGATTACTTTGGAAAAAAAAATGATGGGGCGCCTGTGGCTCAGTAGGTTAAGCGTCTGCCTTCAGCTCAGGTCATGTTCCCAGGGTCCTGGGATCGAGCCCTGCTCAGCGGGGAGCCTGCTTCTCCCTCTGCCTGCCGCTCCCCCTGCTTGTGCACTCTCTCTCTCTCTCTCTGACAAATAAATCTTAAAAAAAAAAAAAGAAAGAAAGAAAATATCTTTTAAAAAAAAGTAGGGGGGGCACTTGGGTGGCTCAGTCGGTTAAGCATCCATCTCAATCTTAGCTCAGGTCTTATTCTCAGGGTTTTGAGTTCGAGCTTTGCCCAGCGTGGAGCCTACTTTTAAAAAAAATAATTAAAAAAAAAAAGAATAATAAAGCAAACATGGCAAACTGCAAACTAGTGTGAGAATCTGGTTGAAGATATATAGGAATTCTTTGTACTACTTTTCCAACTATTTATAAGTCTGAAATTACTTCAGTCTTAAAACTTATTAAAAATATATGCAGAGGGGTGCGTGGCTGGCTTTGAAAGCAGACCATGTGACTCTTGATCTTGGGAGTTGGGTTTAAGCCCTACACTGGGGGTAGAGTTTATTTAATAAAAAAAATTAATATATGCAGAAAAAAAATATATGCAAGAAAACTACTTTGAGGCCACAGAACAGTTAAGTGGGAAGAAAACAACCCTGCCAAGGCTTTCCCCTAGATGCAAACCTCTGCATTCAGTCCTCAAAAAAAAAATCACTGAGCATTTATTCCACAAGATGGCAGAGCTGCCCCAAATGCCAGAGCCATGTTTGGAGGGGCTATCACCTCTCTTTTGCTCTTGACTAGCCGTGCACTGACTTCCCTGGCTCCTCCTCCTACGGTTCAAGAGCTTCCTTCACACAGATTTCCTGGATCGGGACTCCATCCCAGGTTAGAAATTCCAAGACTGGTACCAGCTCAGGACAGGAATTACTAAACAGTGACTAATGGGACAGCATCCTGGCCTCCAGGGACCCTGCTGGATGTTTCTGATAATACCGCCCTCCTTCCTGCTTACTTACATAATACATTCCTGATGAATGAATCTTCAACAAAACAATCTCTCTCCCAGCCATCTTTCTAGATCATCCTGTACTCACCACTAAGCCCATGTTCCAAAAGAAACACCACAGAAACACCATTCCATTTCCAGATCAACCCGTCTTCCTCCCTCAAATTAAAGAATTCCAAAGGCACCACCCTGTCTGGAGTACTGACATCACTTGTACCACACACTCTTCTTCAAACCTGGCCACCCTACTAAGCCTCTTACTCAGAGTATACACACTGCTTGAACAAGTGCCCTCAAGAGCTGTGGGAATTCTGTTTCACATACTGTGCAACTTCCCTGGACAGGGACTGTGTTCATGTCTCAATTTATATAGCACCCAACATCTCATCAGATGGCTTTAGGCACTGAGTTGGAAGATGGGAGTCAGAGACCCTGTATCACCAGCCAGTAGGAAGTGTGCAACTATGGCTGAGTCCTTCTTGCCAAATATGAGGCTCTTTGCCTATAAAACAGAATAGTGAAAAATTAGAAATAAGTTAAGATGTTTCAGCAGGGGACAGTAAATAAATTATAGAATACCCATACAATAAATTATATGTAATTGTGAAAGGAGGTATGTACTAACACAGAAAAATACATAAATGAAAATTGTAAGTCACTGAATAATGTAAGAATATGATTCCATTACTATGTTTTTTAAAGTTATACCTGTATATAAATGTTTGTATATGTACCATAACCATGTCTGGAAGGATGGAAGGCCATACACCAAACTGTACCATGGCTCCTTCAAGAGTCAGAATGCTATCTATATAAGGGAGGACATTTCACTTTTTATTTTCTTTTACTTGGTTTTAATTATTCCAGGCATGTATTGGTTTTGAAATTTATGAGGGGAAAAAATTCAGCAAAATGACTTGATAAAGTAATTTTTTTAAGATTTTATTTTTAAGGAATTTCTACACCCAACATGGGGCTCGAACTTACAACCCTGAGACCAAGAATCGCATGCTCTACCAACTGAGCCAGCCAGGTGCCCCTACAAAATAGTTTTTTAAATAGAGGTCCCAGCTGACTTAACTCAGAGTTAAAAAATTCATCAAGAACTAATACTCATTGGGGCGCCTGGCTGGTTCAGTCGCTTGAATGGCCAACCGCTGATTTTGGCTTGGGTCATGATCTTAGGGTCCACCCCGCGATGGGCTCCAAGCTCAGCAGGAAGTCTACTTCAGAATTCTCTCTCTCCCTCTGCTCCTCCCCCACCCACTTGTCTCTAAAATAAATAAATAAATCTTAAAAAAAAAAAACTAATACTCATAAAGAATTAGTATACCTTAGTGTTTGTTCAAATTGTAAGAAATCGTATTTTACTTTAAAAATCAAACCTTAAGAAAAACCTTTCATTGCTGTTTCCTTACTACTCAAAAATGATGATACTAAGTCCACAGTCTGGGACAACATCAAGTTCCTGCTATGTTATGTTTTTCCATGAAAAAAATTAATGAGTAACTGAAGTAATTTAACTTTAAACATCTTAGAAAACATACTGAACTACCTTTTCACATTAATTTTCAAAAAATTCTTTATTTGGTCATACATGTTGATTTTTTATATCCCCATATCCAACAGGAATCTTAGAAAAAAGAATCACTGCATCAAAAAATAGGACTTACATGAAATTTTTTTTTGAAGAGTTGCCAACACTATGGCAGATCTAGAAATATTTAAGCTGGGTAATCAATCAATAATGCAATTCCCCATTTATCAACTGGAGGTGTCCAAGACTATCCATTCTTATAAGTACATGCCTCCTAAGGTCAAAGAGATCAGTTACTCAACTTTCTGTGTTTTCCTAAACTTTTCCAGCTTTCCTTTCTCCCCCTCAAAGTTTTGGTAAATAAGAAATGCTCGAGTAATTGACTTGAATTACTTGAAGTAATTGAATGAATGACCCAGTTAATTAAATATCAGCCACTACTTAACTGATGAAACAAGTCTTTCAATGGATCTATTTGCTCTGGTCAGGTATAAAAGGTATTCAATAAATGTGCCAAATGAAAGCCCACAGGTAAGAGCACACCTGCTGTGTCCGCAAGATAGCAAGCAGGCCATGTGGCTGGAGTAGAGTCAAGCAGCAAGGAGAGAGTGAGGAGAGGTAACAGGTAGCCAGAAGAAGCAGGGCCACTGCAGGCCAGTGTAAGGACCTGTGGCATGCATGAACAAATACCAACAGTTCCAGGCAGTGGGAGACATGAATGTTGGTTTTATTATTCTTGTATTTTTCTGGATTTCTTTTCAAATTTATCAACATAAAAAAGCAAGTTACCAAAAAGAGTATACTAAATGAAGACAAGATCACTTCCATAAATAAGGTAAAAGGTACCAACAAAATCTTTGGTGAACTTTGAATAAGGTCCTGATTTTGATAATTATATTATGGTAATATAATGTAAGAAATATACAACAAAGTATTTAGGAGTCGAAGTCCGCAATTTATTTTCAAACAATTCAGAAAAAATACTTTAAAATACCTTAAGGCCAAAGAATAATAGCTAAGTAGGAGGAAAGCAACCTTACCAACAGAGAGATCCAGATGAACACTTCAGGGCTATCCCCATCTGAGAACCAAGCATTGTCAGTAATCCCATCAACTCTTCAAAGCAACTGACCTCAGTTTGGCAGCAACGTACCCACTCAACCTTAACCCAGTTCAGAAAGCCTGCAATTAAGTCAGAAAGCACACCTAACAGTCTCCTAAGACTCTATGATTATGCTGTTGATGTTGCTCTACTTCCATCTCCAAATGCCTAATTGCTACTCATCCTTCAAGGCCCTGTGAAAGTACCACCTTCTTCCACCCCTGCCCCCAAGCCACCAACCTAAATATCACCTCTCTCCCAGAGTCAGATCCAAATAGCATTTAATGAACACTAAAACCAAGAGTGCCCCATTCATCACTGGGGCATTCCTCAAATGAATAAATTTTAAAATCTTAAAATAGGGGTGCCTGGGTGGCTCAGTCGGTTAAGCGTCTGCCTTCGGCTCAGGTCACGATCTCAGGGTCCTGGGATCGAGCCCCGAGTTGGGCTCCCTGCTCCTCGGGGAGCCTGCTTCTCCCTCTCCCTCTGCCTGCTGCACTCCGTGCTTGCGTGTGCGCGCTCTGTCAAATAAATGAATAAATCTTTTTAAAAAATAATAAAATAAAATAATAAATAAATAAATAAATAAAACAGGCACTGGATTTAGCCTCTAGCCTAGTCTCCTCACTCCTCTTATCTGCACAGCATATTTCTTGGTGATGTAGGAACAATTCATTCCCAATTTCAAGCGATGTCTAACATAACACCACCCTCAAGACAATATAATTTAAGAGCTTAGTCTTCTGAATTATAAGGAACATGGCTGTCATCTAGAGCTCTCCACACCAAAACAGACAACCAGGTTCTGAGATTAAATTTCCACCTCATTTGAACATCAAGTCCATTTCTCCCACATGACAGAAAAGTAGGTTGGGAGGAGAGGAGTGCAACCCCTGACAGAAGGCTCAGCAAGAAAAGGGAAATCATTTACACCCAAGAAAAGGCCACATGGCTAAGGCACAACACTCTAGACCCAGTGGGACAAAAGACCAACCTAAAGGCACCATGGAGGAGCCAGGAGTGAATATTTGAATACTTTCAGTTTACTATTTTCAAAATGCTGCTCTGCTATACCACTTATGTTAACCACATGGCATGTGGTCAAGGACAACCCCCCACCCGCCCGCCAAACAGGCATCTGGGTGGCTCAGTTACACATCCAACTCTTGATCTTGGGGTCATGAGTTCAAGCCCCACATTGGGCTCCACACTGAACGTGAGACCTACTTAAGAAAAAGGGGGGGGGGGGAGGCACCCGACTAGTCAGTCAGTTAAGCGTCTGACTCTTGATCTCAGCTCAGGTCTTGATCTCAGGGTCATGAGTTCAAGCCCCACGTTGGGCTCCATTCTGGGCATGGAGCCTACATAAAAAAAAATAATAATAAAGGGCGCCTGGGTGGCTCAGTTGGATAAGCGTCTGCCTTCGGCTCAGGTCACAATCCCAGGGTCCTGGAATCAAACCCCACGTCAGACTCTCTGCTCAGTGGGGAGCCTGCTTCTCCCTCTGCCTGTGCTCTATGTCAGATAAATAAACAAACTCTTTAAAAATAAATAAATAAATAAAAGTATGCAATTCTGACGACATATACTCATTATGGTGTCAGTCTTATAAATGGTCTTTTAAAAACAAAACCCTTTAGGGGCACCTGGGTGGCTCAGTGGTTGGGCGACTGCCTTCGGCTCAGGTCATGATCCAGGGTCCTGGGATCAAACCCCATATCGGGCTCCCTGCTCAGCAGGAAGCCTGCTTCTCCCTCTCCCACTCCCCCTGCTTGTGTTCCCTCTCTCACTGTGTCTCTCTCTGTCAAATAAATAAATAAAATCTTTAAAAAAAAATTTAAATGTCTTTCACCTTTTTAACAAAGTCAAATTTTCTATTTATAATTTAAAGTACTCTGAATATTTGGAATCTGCCCTTCAAGAAGAAAAGTAAAGACTTTCAAATCGTATATTCATTGTTAAATATATAAATTCGACTTAAAATTAGTACAACACAAAGGAGAATATAAATGTACAGATTTCGTGACAGCTAAAATTAAATAAAGTCACAAGTATGTAGTGTCAAAATACAGAATCATCAAATATTCAATTGACTACCTTCTCGCCAATGAAGTAACATAATAGGAAACGTGTTACACCTTTGCTTATGTTGTTCCCTCTGCTGGAATACCCAGACCCCATCTATCACTCATGGGACAGTACTATTCATCCATCAAGATTCAGCTTAAAAACTGTTGGACACGGGGCGCCTGGGTGGCTCAGTCGTTAAGCGTCTGCCTTCGGCTCAGGTCGTGATCCCAGGGTCCTGGGATCGAGCCCCATGTCAGGCTCCCTGCTCTGCGGGAAGTCTGCTTCTCCCTCTCCCTCTCCCCCTGCTTGTGTTCCCTCTCGCTGTGTCTCTCTCTGTCAAATAAATAAATACAATCTTTAAAAAAAAAAAAAAAAAAACTGTTGAACACTACATCTGAAATTAATGATGTACTATGTATTGGCTAATTGAATTTAAGTTAAAAAAAAAAAGATTTAGCTTAAATGTCATGCATGGCTCCTAAGTTAGGATGGTCTTCCAGTAGCCATTAAGTCTTACTGATCTTGTATCAATGATACTACTTATTTTAGCACAGAGCCTGGTACTTAGCAGGTTCATAAGGTATTTCAACTGAGTAAAAAAAAATGTGCAATCGAAGCTTGTTAGCAAAATCTCATTTAACCTTTACTATTTCCCCAAGATTCTCACTAAAAGAAAGTCTCAGCATATTCTTCTCCAGGGAACAATGGGCAACCCACAAATCTCCTCAAGCTTCATTCTTCCTCTGGGCTCATACGTACATAAGAAGTTTTATTTTGAGAATTACAGAGCCTATACTCTCCACACACTGGAAAGGGAGAAGGTTACAGATGACCCATATTTACCAAAGGAACACTTCCCAGGTCTAGAACCATGTCATCAATAGAATCTCATTAGATTTGATTCCACAGCTCATTTCTGGCTAAATTTTCCAAAAGGCTATGTCTTCCCCTCATTATGTCTGCCGTAGTCCAGAAGAAGGCTACCCTGCAAGCCCTTAGGCCATCACAAACATCTAGGAAATGCCAAAATTCACCTACACTTAATTCCTTTCTCCCTTATTCTACTCTTTTCAATTCATGATAAGTCAAACACTGCAAAATAAAGAAATTTTTAAAGATGAATGTTGATCAAGAACTTTGGGGTATGAGCTATCAGTGGAAAACACTTTGGCTTTCATGAAAAATTTTAAAGGGTGGCTTATAAAATAATTAATGTGATTTTTTAAATATGGTAAAATACATATGTAATAATATTGATTATATGCATATTATGATCATAACTATGTTTTCTAAATACTGAAGGAAATTAATTAATTTCGGTGTTATAAATTACAATAAATAAAAGTAAAAGACAAATGGAAAGACCAAGAGAAAATAAAGTACAATTTATATAAAAGACAAAGGATCAATATCCATAATGTACAAAGAAAACCTTATTGTGCAAATAATAAAAACAACCCAATAAGAAGTGAGCAAAGAAAATTCACAGAAAAATAGATAAAAATATACAATAAACACATGAAAAATGTTCAATCTCATTTAAAAAAACCACAGAACTTAAAAAATGAAGTCTTGTTTCCAATGTTAACACAAATTTGAGAAAATTTAAAAGATGAATAATATCCATAGATGGCAAGGATGTAAGGGAAAATATACTCTACCATACTCTTAGTCAAAATATTAAGTGGAATGGTCTTTTTGGAGGGTAATTTGTTGATGCAATTTAAAATGTGCATTCTCTTAAATCCAGCAATACTCAAAGAAAGTTATCCCAAAGGGCTATTCACCAAGTGGTCAAAAATATATATTCAAGGAATACCACTGCATCATTGAAACACTGATTGCTCAGAAACACTCTAAATGTCCATCAAAAGGGAAATGGTTAAATATATGATGGAACATTCTTACAAGACCCTAATATTCAATCATTAAAAAGAATGAAACAAGGGGCGCCTGGGTGGCTCAGCTGGTTAAGCCACTGCCTTCGGCTCAGGTCATGATCCCAGGGTCCTGGGATCGAGTCCTGCATCGGGCTCCTTCCTTAGCAGGGAGCCTGGTTCTCCCTCTCCCTCTGCCTGCTGCTCCCCCTGCTTGTGCTCTCTCTGTGTCAAATATATAAATAAAATCTTAAAAAAAAAAAAAAAAGAAACAAGTGTACTGACAAAGATAGATCTCCAGAAGACTACAAAAGCAAGAGAACAATAAGGCTAGAATTAAACCAATTACATTTAAATCTTAATTGCTTCCCTACCTATGGTAAACATATAGAAAAGGATCTGGAAAAATAACAAACAAATAAAAGAGGTTTACCCAAGGGAAAAGGAGCAAGATAGAAGACACTTCTCACTTTAACTCCTGAAGCCTCTATATAGACATTTTTATGATCAGTATTTTTATAGTACTTTTTAAAAAGGAAAATAAAAAATACACATACACACAAAAAAAGTGGCTTAGATGTTCTTCACTGTAAAAGGCAAAGATCAAGATTTATTCATGGTCAGCACCATCCTGGACTCTGAACATTTACCACAAATATAACATTATCGAAATGTTACATCCAAGTAGCTATTAATGCAACAAGCAATCACTACTTAAAAGAAAAAATCCCTCTGTGTAGTCATGAATGTGTACAACTTCCTAGGCTGCCTATTACCATAACATTTTCTCTTTCAGTCATGTTAGAAAAGCTCATAGTCGAACATCCCTTTTGCATACAACCATTATAAACTACAAAAAAATATTAAAAAACAAATATGAAAAGGCACTAAAGAGTAACAAAAAGCCCGCAGAAACAAGAGTTGGATAATTGGAATAAGAGAACAGCACTAGATAAGTTTCCCATATTTTAAGGCTTTTCACCTAAAGGCAGGCTCCAGTCCGTAACACCAGGTAGCTAAAACTCAAGTAAAAAACTTAACTCTTACTGGTTGAAGATATAAAAGACAAAGTTCAGGGCAACTACAACAGCTAGAAAATGAGGGAGAAAGTCCTAAAAAGGAAAGCCACCAAAGGGTGGCCTCAATTTCTTCATATAAACTCTGCCTAAATTTCTGGCTGATCTTTGAATGTACAGTTTCAAGCAGCCCAACAAAAGTTAAAAGAATTGAGCAGAGATTTCAGCTGCTGCCCACTGCAGAGGAAAAAAATTTGGAATTTGAGTTAAGCCAAATTAATTGCCCTTTTGAACAAAGAAATCAGCATTCTTTGGAGGAACATAATATAATTCAAGCTTGACAACAGAGCAGACACCCTGTACAGGATGCAATACAAAATATTAGACATCTGAAGAAAAGGGAAAATGTGATCTGCAGAGGCAGGAGAAAAAAAAACTCAATCAATGGAGATTAACTTCAAGATAATCTAGATGTTGAACTTGGTAGACAGGGGCTTTAAAGCAACTATTAAAACTACACTCATAACGAATTTACAGACTCCAAGATCTCAGCAGAGAAGCTAGAGGAAATCGGGAACTCTGGAACTAAAAAAGCATCAGAAATGGAGTGCCTGGGTGGCTCAGTTGGTTAAGCGTCTGCCTTCAGCTTGGGTCATGATATCAGGGTCCTGGGATCGAGCCCTGCATTGGGCTCCCTGCTCAGCAGGGAGCCTGCTTCTCTCTCTCCCACTCCCACTCCTGGTCCCCATACTTGTGCTCGTTTTCTCTCTCTCTCTCTCTGTCAAATAAATAAAATCTTGAAAAAATTTTTTAAAAATAAAAACCTAAATAAATAAATAAATAATAAAAACAAAAACATCAGAAATAAAAAATTCACTGGATGGGCTTAACAGCAGATTGGAATCGAGAGAAGAAAGAATTTGGAAAATAGAAATTATTTAATTTGAAAAAGAGGGGGAAGGAAAAGGGGGGGAAAAGAAAAGAAAAAGTCACTATGTCCCAGTGACCTGTGGCCCAGTATCAAAAGCTCTAACCTAATTCTAATGTGAATCACCAATAAAGGAAGACAGAAACAGAGAGAATGGGATAGAAAAAAAATATTCAGAGAAATAATGGTTGAAATTTGATAAAAAACATTAATTTTCAAATTCCAGCTCAGTGACTCTCAAATAGGTTAAAAAAAAATACATCATAGGGGTGCCTGGGTGGCTCAGCCACTGAGCATCTGCCTTCGGCTCAGGTCATGATCCCGGAGTCCTGGGATCAAGCCCTGCTTCTCCTCTCCCCCTACTTATGTTCCTGACTCTCTGTCAAATAAATAAATAAAATCTTTAAAAAAAAAAAAAATCATAGTCAAACTGCTAAAAAGCAATGATAAAGAGAAAAATCTTAAAAGCAACCAAAAGGGGGGCACCTGGGTGGCTCAGTCGTTAATTGGCTGCCTTCGGCTCAGGTCATGATCCCAGGGTCCTGGGATCAAGCCCCACATCGGGCTCCCTGCTCAGCGGGAAGCCTGCTTCTCCTTCTCCCACTCCCGCTATGTCTCTCTCTGTCAAATAAATAAATAAAATCTTAAAAAAAAAAAAAAAAGCAACCAAAAGGAAAACACATTGTACACAGAGAAACAATGATATGAATGATCACTAACTTCCCTTCAGAAACAGAGGCCAAAGGACCATGAACAACACCTTTACAGTGCTTAAAAAGAAAAACAAAACAAAAAAACTGTAAACCCCACATTGTATACCCAGTGGAAATATCCTTCAAGTTTCAAAGTTAAAGTCATTCAGAAAAACAAAAACCACGAGAATTTGTCACCAGGAAACCTGCACTACAAGAAAAACTACAGAAAAATTTTAAGGCTGGAAAGAAATATCAGGAAGGTATGAAGAAGTGGAAATGGTAAATATGTGCATAAATAAGCCTCTTTTGTCTTCTTCATCTTTATAATACATAGTTATTAAGAGCAAAAATTATTTTATAGCATATATAGATATATCATGAGACAGGTAGAGCATAAAAGGGGGAAAGATTAATAGACCACACATTTTATATAAAGTGGTTCAATATTAAAAGTAAACTGTGAAAGTTAAGGATACATATCATAATCCTTACAGTAACCTCTAAAACAAATGCTAAGAAGTACAGCTAATAGCTAATAGCTAAATTAAAATGAAATTTGAAAAAAAATTCAATTAACCTAAAAAACAAGAAAGGTGGAAAAGAACAAAACACAGGATAAACAGGAAACAAAAAGCAAAGTGGTAGATCTAAAAGCAACTGTATCAATAATTACATTTAATGTAAACAAACTACACATTGCAGTTAAAACCAAAACCCAAATAGGTATATACTATCTATAAAAGACACATCTATAAAAGACACACTTTGAATTTAAAGACATAGTTATGTTGAAAGAAAAGGATAGCAATAGATACACCATGCATACAGAAAGCAAAAGTATCTGTACTAGTATCAGATAAAGCAGACTTCAAGTCAAAGTCTATTACCAAAAATAGCATGATATCTCACATTATAAAGGGGACAATTCACCAAGAGGGCATAACAATTATAAATGTGTATGCTCCTAATAACAAAACTTCAAAATACATGAAGCAAAACTGACAGAATTCATTGGAGAAATAGACAAATCCACAATCATGGTTAGAGATTTTTAACATCCCTTCCTTGGAAACTGATAGAATTAGACAAAAAAACAAAATCAGTGGAGATATATGTCAGAAAAACACCATCAATCACCTTGACCTGACAGATACAGAACAGATATATAATGGCAGAACACACATTTTTTTTTCCAAGTGTATATGGAGCATTCACCAAGACAGATCATATGCTGGGCCATAAAATTAAGTCCCAACAAATTTTAAAAGACTGAAATCCTATAAAGTATGCTCTCGGACCACAATGGAATTACATTACAAATCAGTAACAATAAAGTCTTTCTAAAAACCCCAAAACTTGGAAATGAAACAACACACTTCAAAGTTAACCCATTATCAACAAATAAATCACAATATATCTTAAATTGAACGAAACTGAAAATACAACACATCAAAATTTGCAGCATGTAGCTAAAGCAGTGCTTAATGGGAAATTTGTAATTTTAAATGCTAATATTAGAAAAGAAGATCTAAGGGGCGCCTGGGTGGCTCAGTTGGTTAAGCCACTGCCTTCGGCTCAGGTCATGATCCTGGAGTCCCGGGATCGAGTCCCGCGTCGGGCTCCCTGCTCGGCGGGGAGTCTGCTTCTCCCTCTGACCCTCCCCCTTCTCATGCTCTGTCTCTCTATCTCATTCTCTCTCTCAAATAAATAAATAAAATCTTTAAAAAAAAAAAAAGAAGATCTAAAACTAATGACCTAAGTTTTTGTTTTTTTGTGGGTTTTTTTCCCAATGATCTAAGTTTCTAGAAAAATGTCAAGGAAGAAGATAAGATCCGAACAGAAATTTTTTAAAAAAGATAAGAAAACAACAGAAATCAATGGCATTTTAAAAAGACAGAGAAAATTAAAGTAAAACATTGGTTCTTTGAAACCATCAACAAAATTGATAAATCTATACTAATCAAAAGAGAGGGAACACAAATTAGCAATATCAAAAATGAAAAGGATATAGCATTAAAATGGTAAGAAAATATTAATAAGGTGAAAAAACATCATAGAAAAGTCCATTTTTTTTAATTCACCATCAAAGCAGAAGCAAAAGTATATATAGAAGACAATTAAGTTAACACTAAATAGGAACCTGTCACAGTAGAAATCTCTTGTAACTCAGCAAGAGGAGAAGCCGGTTCCGTCTTCATACTGTTTTCTCCCATTGACTTGCAGTTCAACTCCAAGCCTGCAGCCTCCAATCCATCACCAAAGGAGTGGCAAGTCAGTGTAGATGAGACCTGGTCAGCTTCCAAAGGAGATTTCAACTGACCTAGAAGAAAAAAAGAAAAGAAAAAAAAAAAGAAAGCCCAGGGAACATATACAGATATATAACCAACCAAAAGTCCCACAGCCGACTAAGATATCCAGGGACTTTTTAGAGGAAGCCATTCACCTCACAGCATACAAGAATACATTCACAGTTTCCAGCACATAACAGCCAGAGCTGTGAGCATCTCAAAGAAAAAGGCCAATAAGAGACCAAAGTAAACAGAGGATTTTCTGAAGTGCTGACAAAAAGGCAGAAGCACTAGAGCGAGATGGCACTAGAAACACAGAGAGAGGGACAGGATTCGTTAAGCACTATACCTCCAACCCAACATTCAGAAATATTTAAGTAAAACCAATCACAAACGTGTACAGTTTGTCTACTGAATCACCAGTGAAGAAGGGTATAAGAAACCCTGCAACCCATTTACAAATTTAATTTCAACACTATCTAAAACTTGTGGAGGTAGTATACAATGATTTAGATTGGCTCTCACTAGACAGACAAGCTGGCAAGACAATTCTAGAACACACTCCGACTCACCTTCTTCAGATTCCTTGTTACTGGATGATGTGTTTTGCAGAGGATCAGTATTAACCGTATCAACCAAATCTGATACAACCAAGTCAGGATCTAGGATCTCATGTGTCCCATTAGTAGACAGCCTGGAGGACCGTCTCCTCGATAAATCTTTGTCAGTGTTTTCCGAATAGGTTTTTGACTTTTCCTGAGCTACAAACCATTAAGAGGGTTATGGTCAAGAACCCAATTAAGAAGAAATAACTCTGCTATTACAGATTTCTGGGCTGGTTACCTCTCTAAGGGCTTTAGAGAGACTTCTAGAATATTAGACCAGTGATAAAAGGAAATATCCTTTCTTAATTTATAGTTTTAAATAAAGGCAGTCTCTCTTCCAGGATAGAATCATCCTTATTCATGGTCTGAAAAATATGTTTTAAGGTCATGCCCTAATCTTGACATCTAAGTTCTATTTTGGGGCTTCCCAACTTAAAAGTCTATGTACTAATTTTTAAAGTCAATAAGGTTTATAAAGCCTTAGAAAAATCACAAATCGTTTTTGGAGCCAAAGTACTTTTTTTAAATCAACAGCATTTTTAAAGTTTTACTCAACATATGAAATCCATCCCTTCCTAAGCCATTAAATTTCCAATGGAAATGTAGTTTATGGGTATAAAGATGACACCACTGAATCCAACATTATTATATAGTTTGTGCTTTGGGATTTATTCTTCTTTAAGCAAAACTCCTTCTTATCCAACCCAAACCATCCACATTAGCTCCTGTGACCAAAAACAGCATTAGAGCCTATATATACAGAGTAGGAAACAACATGAATACAGAGCAGATTAATCCAATCAACATCAAGTTCTAGACACACACATACACAAACCGGAGACTCACATGAATTTTTGTCAAGCCGGGGACGTTTTAACGGGACTTCACTTCCTTTTGATATTTTCCGCCTTCTCAATTCCAATGTTATCGGCTGCAAAGTTTGAGAGTTCGAATCCACAGCTACAGTGTATATAAAACGACACAAAAGAAGTTATGTAATTTCTTCATGCCCAATCCTGATTATATATAGATAACACACACACACACACACACACATATATAATAAACAGACCCCCAAAGGGCTAATAAGAAAATAAAAGTGTAATAGGTGAGAAACCACTTCCTTAAATATGAGATGCTGACACCCTGTAGACTGACCTCCTTCATCTCTTTCTCTTTTTTTTAAAGATTTATTTAAGTAATCTCTACACCCAATGTGGGACACAAACTCACGACCACAACATCAAGAGTCACATGTTCTACCAACTGAGCCAAACAGGCACCCCTTCCTTCATCTCTTTTTTTGGTTTCTCCTATGACCCAGCTCTGCACACACTTCTTTTTTTTTTTTTTTTTAAGATTTTATTTATTTGACAGAGAGAGACACAGCGAGAGAGGGAACACAAGCAGGCGGAGTGGGAGAGGGAGAAGCAGGTTCCCCGCAAAGCAGGGAGCCCGATGCGGGGCTTGATCCCAGGACCCTGGGATCATGACCTGAGCCGAAGGCAGACGCTCAACAACTGAGCCACCCAGGCGCCCCTCTGCATACATTTCTCTTCTAAATCCTCTCTTTTAAACAATGGGTGGCTCAGTCGGTTAAGTGTCTGCCTTTGGCTCAGGTCAGACTCAGGTCAATGTCTCAGAGTGCAGTCCTGGAATCCAGCCCTGCTTCAGGCTCCCTGCTCAGCGGGGAGTCTGTTTCTCCCCCTCCTTATCCTCCCCACCTCCCTTTTTTAAAAAAGATTTTATTTATTTATTTGAGAGAGCAAGGGAGAGAGTGAGCATGGGGCGGGGAATAGACAGAGAGGGAGAAGCAGGGAGCCCAATGCGGCGTTTAATCCAGGACCCGAGGATCATGACTTGAGCCAAAGGCAGACACTTAACTGACTGAGCCACCTATGCACCCTCAACATGACTACTATAAAATATGAAGGTGAAAGGGCAATAAAAAAAAAGTCATTTTTATCACCATCAAATCTCCTCATCAAAACTTGACTTATCCAATACTCAGGAAACCCACCATTCAGGCTAATTCCTAAGATGCGTACCTGGGACTATAGTTTGAATATTGTTTTCAATCTCTACTTGTTAAATTAGTTAGCTTGGCACTGGTCCTAGTTATGAGGGACCAAAAAGAATGTCAACATTTATAACCTCTTAAAAACAATTCCAGAAAAATCTCAGGAGACTGTGCTATTTGATAGTGTTCCAGGCAAGGCTGCTGATCCCAACAAATCCAGCTCTGACATAATTTAGCAGTGCAGACACTAAACTCTTGGATAGTATTCACTCTTTATTTTTAAACCCAACATTTAAGAAGCTCTCCCCAATCATGAAAGATGAGAATCCAAAAAACAGGCAGAAGAAAAAACAAAAGAAATGAAACTAGGAAGCTTGGGGGTAAGGCGGGGCTAAGGGGTCTGATGAAGGCTGAAAGGAGAGAGAAGGAGAAAGGGGGAAAGAGTTGGGGAGGTGGCCCGCAGAGGGCCGGGGATTTGGGCAATGGGGAAGAAGACTCACTGAAGACCAGTAGCTTCAGATCGGCCATGTCGAAAGGCCCAACAAGAGACAGGGCAGAGCTCTGAGGAGGCAAACCTAATGAGTATGCTGAACTCCTCGGCTGTGTTCAATCTTCCCAATGTGCCAACGTTATTTTGCTCCAAGTGGTGAGAACTTGGAAATCATACACATTCCAAATTAAACACAAATACAAACAACCCTCCCTAAATAGCTCAGATCCTGTTCCAATCAAATCTGTAAACTTTAGAGAGCTCAACGCTGCACTGGGTCAATGAATTTTTTCCAAGCAATTTTTAAAGGAGATTTGAACTACATAGAAGATATTGGGTAAGCATTCTTCACTTTGATACCACATACAAACCAGGGCTGACTACACAAAACATTAGTGTTTTACAGTTAAGAATCATCCGGGAAGGCTGTTAACAATTCCAGAGATTCTGACTGGGGAGAAATGCCTCAGGCAAACCTGGAAAACACCATTTCTCTATTAAATCAATCCTATCTGGTATGAAACTTACACTTAACAAAATGAAAGCAATAAACTGAATGCCTCCCCACCTTTTTTTAATCTGAGTGAAGTCATATGGCTTCATGGGGCAGTCAGCAAAGTTGAGTACAACTAACCCAGTACGTACTTTCCAGAGGGTACAAGCCAGAGCATGAACAGCTAAAGGGGAATCTGTTTCAGAGCACTCAATTCCCATATATATGCTTTCCTAAGCTGAGATGAGGACACATCAGACTTCCACCAGTTCTCATTTTCCACCTCTTCTTGCATAAGTGCCCTTCTTCCACTTACATAAAAAAGCCTGCCTAATGCTCATCCTACATCTTAACATGGTACACTGCCCAGAGGTTTAAAACCTCCAGACCTTCTCAGTTGGAGTTCCTCATTTGAACAGAGAACGCAGAGGTAATTTTCTCAATTCTCCCAAGTATGGTTTACAACTAGTACTATTCTCAATGCATGGAAGAGACGTCAATGCACTATGGATGCCTTAGGCAGTTGGGGTTTAATTCTCTCCCAGAATCCTAAGGAGAAAGCCAGTGAATTTAGGCCACTGCTGTCAGACAGAAATATAACAAGAGCCACAAATGCAAGCCACATGTGTAATTTTCAATTTTTTAGTTTAAAAAAAAAAGTAAATTTAATTTTAAGAATATATTTTAACCCAATACATCCAAAAACATCATTTTGACATGTAATCAACATTAAAAATTGAGATATTTTACGGGGTTCTTTTGTACCTAGTATTTCAATTCCAGAGTATACTTTACACTCACAGCACATCTCAATTCAGACCACCCACATTTCAAGTACTCAACAGCCACATGTGGCTAGTGGCTACCATACTGGACAGTGCAGGTCTAGGCCATAAAGAGGCCTACGGGCAATTCCAGCATGCTCAGCTTTTGAGGGCTAAACTCAGTTACAACCATTAAAGGAGGAGATGGCTTAATTCATCTGGGAAGAAATCAATCTATATCTAATTTCCTATCTAAAAGTTAGAACTCAGATGTGAGAAAGCTGTCTACTGGGAATGAATACTAATATTTATTTGAAGTAAATTAAGGCAGACTTTTTTCCACAGAAATTAAGTCTGATGTACCTGCCTGGATCGATAGGACTCACTTTGCATTCCACATCATGCAGGACCAATGAATGAGCTAACTCTGTAGTTCTGCAGTTTTAATGAAAATCTATTTAATGATTTTCAAATCAAAAAGTATTTAAAATATAAATATGTCATTTGCAGCTGTTTAAACTTGTGAGAAAAAATAGCTATCACTCTAAAATGTACTAAAGGATTCTGTTTTTCAATATTCATGTAGGAAATATACAAGCAAGAATGTGTGAAGACCACTGCCAGATTATCCTAGCCAGCATTCAGACTAGAGATCCTATGGGTTCCTCATGCCACTGAACTGATCTAGAGAAGGAGTGTTTGATCTAGGAAGAAATTCAGGATATGTTTTATTCTTGGATATTCCTGAAGAATTCTAAATTTCAACTTTTTAAAATAACTATACATTCTTCCCTAAACCTGTACGCTTTAACCTTAACTCTTACCAATTAGTTATCTCAGTTTTTTACTTAGACTGTGAAAATGTCCAACCCATAATCACTCTCCAGAGAGCTCAACTTCAAAATGCACCCATGCCTTCCTAGGTCCAGTGGTCTTTGATCCAGGCTCTGTCAGACACCCACATCTAATTACTTCTTTCCTCTTTCATGTCTCTCAGGAAAACTATTATTTCCTCATCCCAGGTTCTATTAAGCTTACTTAAACTGAGATCATTTGAATAGGCACAGGCAAAAGGCCTCAGCTTATTAGTTTTTACCATATAAGCTGAAGCATCTAGTGTACAGTTATGTACCACCCCAGAAGCTTAGTCAAGGACATGTTTTACAACTTACATTCATCTGGATACATGCCTCCCTTAAAATTCATAACTTATTTTCAGATCACAGGATGATTCAAAGTCAGTCATAAAAATGAACTGAAGTATGGAAGTGATAAAGAATCACCAAGAGCCACAGAAGAACACTCTGGCATTGCCCAATGCAGACCCCACTTGGGAAACTCACCAGTAGGAGCTATGGAAGGGGGCCTGCCTCGTTTTCTTTTTGGCTCCCTCAAGTTTTCTTGTGGACTCTTCACAATGTCATTTTCAGGTTTTTTATCCACTTGAGCATCTCCAGAATACTCTCTGTCATTTTCTGAAATGTTCTCCTTATCTTCCTTCTCGTTCTTGGGAAGGCTCTTCTCTGACACCTTCCCCTTCTCAGAACAAATTAACTTTCCTTCTTTATCAGGCTGCTTGGGTCGCTTTTCTGTCTTCAAGGCTTTGTCCTCTTTGTCTTTCTTCACATTGACAGTGGCTTTTCTTTGCTCTTTAAACTTCTCTCGTTTATCAGGAGATGATGGAAGACTTTTGTGATCTGTTTCTTTAGGCCTAGCATTACCCACAATATTCTAAAATGAGCAAAATAGCGATGAAACACACTTTGTGATTACTTGCAAATATAAAATCAGATGGTTTTTTGCAAATATATGAAGATAAACAAATTAAAACAGGATATATGCTTTATCACATAATGGAAAGAACCACTGAAAATATCCATCCATACTCTGAGGCTTGAGAATGAATCCTAAATTTAAAAAAGGCAACAGTCATGTTCAATTCCTTCTGACACAGAGTGATCTCCCCTATTTTGATTATTAATAAGTCACTAGATAATTAAAGGGACAGACAAATACCCCAGGAACTTCTTCTGCAAAGCAATCTTTCTGACAGAGGTGTTCTAAGAAAATGCTGGGACCACGACCCGAGCCAAAGGCAGACACTTAATGACTGAGCCACCCAGGCACCCCTCATTTTTATTTTCTTTGTGCTTTTCTATAGTGTTCAAATTTTCTACAGCTCATGTATTGTTTTTATAACTTCAAAAAAAGTTAATGTTCCTAATATATAAATTATCAAAACATTTAGAGCAGTATGATCACACAGAAAAAACTTCAATCTATTCTAATAATATATGAAAAGAGCTTTAAAAATTGTCTATGACAGATATTTTTAAGAAGTTAAGCTTTGGAGGTACGTGACCATCCATCCACTGTCATGGCCGGGCCAGGGGCTGCTTTCCATCACTTGGGCACCTTGTCGAGGGCTGGGGCCTGAGGCTTGGCCTCCTACAGGACGCAGGGCGCCCAGTTTCCAGATGCCTATGGGAAGGAGCTCTTTGACAAGGCCAACAAACACCACTTCTTACACAGCCTGGTCCTATTACGGGTGTCCTGTTGTAGAAAGCTCCTCAGGGCCGGGTTACTACTAGCCTCTAGAACCATCTTATTCTGCACCAGCTTTTACTACCAGGTTGAGTGCAGACCCAGTTTCCAGACTTTGGCCCCTGTGGGAGGGAGCCTGCTAATCTTGGGCTGGCTTGCCATGGTTATTTGAGCTTCCTTGTATTTAAGGTACTTTCTGGGTACTTTTTTAAGAGCTGGAGCAGGAAGGGGATTAAAAGAGAAAGGCAAATTTAAAAAATAATTAAAAAAAAAAAGAAGTTAAGCTTTGTATGTAGCCATTATGGAACCCTAGATCCTTAGGGCTGAAGAGACCTGAGAAGTCGTTTATGCAAATGCAATGCTCTCTTGGAAAAAAAAAAACAAACAAGCAGGAACTGTGGGCCTATGCCTGACCACCCACCAGGTCTGAGATGAGGTGAGACACTCAGGGATAGCTGGGAATTGGGAACTGAAGCACCCACAAATCCACACTGGGTAAGGTGCTCATCTCCAACCCAAAGCATCACAAGTGCTATCAATCAATTTATTCAGTACAGCAGAGTAAACAGTTGAATGTTTGTTATCTGGAGCCCCGGACTTCCACTTGGGGAATTCTAGATACAATCTTGACAATTCTGAGTAAGTTCTTATCTACACAGTCCTCTATCTGTATTAACTCATTCCACAAACTCATCATAAAAATTGCCAAATTTAAGGCCAAAATAACATTTTACTTATTTTTTTAATTTTAAGTAAACTACACTACATGTGGGGCTCAAACTCACAACCCTGTGATCCAGAGTCACATGCTCTACTGACTGAGCCAGTCAGGAACCCCACAAAATAACATTTTAGAGTACTGTATAGCAGCTCCTTAGATGCCTGAGGGTCAAATGATCACAGAGAAAACATCTTCAGGGCTAAACCTTTATAACTGTTTCAAGTGTCTTTAAAGGAAAACCAGCAAAAGGGAAAAACATTCTTAATGCGACCTTTAAAGATATCATGAGACATAACCCTCTGAAATTGCTAAATATATGTATGTACAGAAGAATTTACTAAAATTTGTGATAAGTAGAGGCATTTGATAAGAAAAGACACAACAGGTTCCAGCATCACCAAATACTGTCACATCAACAACTACTCAAAAAGTTAACAAGTAGTAACAACCAGAAGTTTTAAAACATCAATACCCAAATCCTGACCTTGCTTTCCCAACTATTTCATTAAGGCATAAACATGAAAAAGACTAAAGGGGAAAAATGTATGAAAAGAGTAGGCAACATTTCTAGATGGCCCATATTTCCTATATCAAAACTCTTGTGTCATACTCAAGCAAATACATGCATGGTGCCTGGAACAACAGGAAACAAAATTTTCAAACAAGGCATATCTAGCACAAGCAATTGCCAAATTCATGCCAAACTATAGTTCTGAAACCACCAAGTCATGGTCGTGAGCTGAAGGACAAAGTTAGATGAGGAGAAAATACACTCTAGGTTTCCTCAAGCATTAGCAAGTTCCCTATGATGAATAACAGTTCTAAGGACAGGGCACAGGGATAGAGAAAAAAAGAATAATAACCAGACAGTTTTGAGAAAAGATGAGGAAAACAGATAACAGGAAATGGCAGAGAGACAAATATTAACAATTTCTGAAAACTTGTGTATTGCTTTCTAGTGAAATTGTGTCAGGTGAAGGAAATAAAGACTTTGCCATCATAAACAAATGTAACGTCTTTATTTGAGAAACAGAACTACAATGTTAGCATTATTCATACCAGAAAGCACAAAACCACATTTCTCACCTGATCTTTGGAAAAAGCTTTGACATGAATATGTTTGACAGTCTGAACTACTCCATCATAAAATTTCACAGTGTAAGTACCTAAAATTTAAGAAGATATCATGATTTAACTTACAGTTTCATGAAAGCAACAAAACTTTTCAAAGCATAAACACAAAGGAGCTCCAACCACAATAATAAATGTATGAGAATTACAATATTAAGAAACACATGCAGTCTTATTTATGTTCAAGATAATAAGCAGTATGCATGCCTTCATTTCTTAGTCAAGATTACATAGTAGGTTTTCTCTTTATTTATACAGATCAAAATCCATCTGCTTTTTGATGGAAAAAAAGAATTGCATTGAATTTAGGCCAAGAACAAAGAGCAATAAAACAATTAAGAATGTGACAAAAATGCAGTTTTATTTATTGCTTGGTGAATTATTAATTTTTATCAATCTTTATTTTCTGGGCTTAAGAGTAATAATATCTTTTAAACTTTAAAAGAAACATGACTGCTTACTAAAGGTATCATGTTTTTAGAGGTCACATTCATCTCATAATCCATATGAATAACCTTCATGTAACCACATCTAAACAGACTTGGCCAAAACACTAAATGGTGCCTGCTACCTTACCAGTTTTATTCCATTAGAAAAAGAAATCTAACAAAAATCACTCTGCTGTAAGACTGAAGCTGAAAATCCAAATAATCTTCATCCCAAATAAGGCATCCAACTACAAAAGTTCTCCTTAGTTGCACTCAAACCAACTATTTCAAACTTTTACATCTTAGAACCCACCTGGCCCCTCACCCACCTTTGTTTTTCTTTTTGGTCCCAGGGATTAAAAAAAAAAAAAAATCACAGTTAATCTTGTCAAGATTACCAGTGAATTACTGGTAACCACATAACAGTTTACTACAGGTAAACATGGTAAGTTTTCAGGATCAATTTGCCACCAAACAGGGAAGGAAAAAAAAAATCCCTGGGAGTAAAAGAATGCGACAAGGAAGCCAAAGACCTTCTGGCTAGTTACAGCCTTCTTCATACACTCTCTACCCTCCCCAAACCACCCCACCTCTCCTCCAGTCCTAAATAGGCCCCTGTCAATGGCTAGCCACCTCTAATGAAAGCCTCACTCTGTAGTGTTCAAAGTCCAATGCAATCTTAGCCCAATTATTTTCCAAACTTTGTTTCTCATTACCAATATACAACTTAAAGTGATGAGCTAATTGCCACCCAATGAAACTGCCTTGTGACATTTCCGCCTCCACATCTTTATCAAAGTATTTTCCTGCCTAGAATGTCCTACTCATTGACCCTTAAGCACTCAGCTCAAATGACCACAATAGTTCTGTAAAAGCTTCCTGACTTCCTAGCTAGAAAGATTTTTCCCTACTCTGAACTTCTCTAAGACTCATTTTGGCACCTTGCCTGCAGGGCCTCAGATTAGATCTACCTTCATATAGAAGGCAGATACCAAATCAGAGGCAGGCTCCCCAAGGCCAGGGACCACATCTCACACCAATTTCTCTCTCACACAGCATCTGGTTCACTGTAGACCAGGGATTCTCGAAGTACGGTGCCCAGACCAGCAGCATCAACAACTCCTGGTGACTTTTAGAAATGTAAGTTACCAGCACCACTCCCCATATACTAAATCAAAACCTCAGAGTGCAACACAAAAATAACTGCATGTTTTAACAAGTGTTTCAGGTGATTCTGGTGTATTGCCACAGACAATTAGTAATTACCTACTGAACTTTACTCCTGGTATTACAAAATAAAGTTGATTATCTGTCACAAGTATCACCGACACAGAACAAAGTGGCTAGCAAACTAGATACAAGGATATATAGTTATGCTTGGTTGGTTAAAACAAGCAATAAGACGTGAGGCTATGATAAGGGATTCTACATAAGGCAGCTCAGCAATGACTGATGAATTCTTACAACAAAGGCCTGGGATCCTGTCTTCCTGCCTCTATTTGGCAAGCAAAGAAACAATGATAAGCAATGCTATGGAACTCTAAACATACCCTTTACAAGCAACCATGACGTGGTTCTGGCCAGCCTGCAGATGGGGTCATTAAGAACCCAACTCTCATGAAATCTTAAATATCAAGTGTGCCAACAAGACACCCAAGCCTATACCTCTTCAACTATCTTACCAAGAAAGAAAGTTAGTATCAACTATATCAAAATGAAAACTGTCCATTTTTACAGACATTTCAAACATCCAGAAGGACATTTTCAGCTATCTGAGGTCAATTTGGAAGCTTACTCCTGATGGCAGGCTCAAAATGGAGGCCTTAAATGAAGGGGTGTGCCCTGAGTTCGAAAAAGAGCTAAAAGAGAGCTAAGCAGACCTGGGAGTAGAACCTAAGCCTCTCTGCTGACCTCTGACCAATTCTTCTTCCACCACCCCAAACTGCCTATTCCTCAAATCCCTCAGCCTAAAGTCCAAACCAGAGACCCAAAGCATCAACGGCCATTCTAAAATGACCCACGCTATGGCCAAAGGTACTCAGGAATCACTGTCCTTAGACAGCAATATCCTGGCCCTGACCCTTTTTACTTCCAAAGAACTATAAAGGATCATCTTAAAACATTCTCCCTTGATCGTGTACACAGCCTAACTTGGGCTTCAATAAATCAGAAGGAAAAAAACAACATATCCCATGGACAATGATGGCCTAGGCCCACTTCTGGAAAAAGGCCCCAAATCTACTTTAATGGTTCCTGTACAACTAAAAGAATGTCTTCCCGGGGCGCCTGGGTGGCTCAGCTGGTTAAGCATCTGCCTGAGACTCAGGTCATGATCCTGTAGTCTGCTTCTCCCTCTCCCTTTGCCCCTCCCCCAGCTCATAGGTGTGTTTGTGTGTGTGCGTGCGCTCACGCGTGTGTGTGTGTGTGTATGTGTGTCAAATAAAAAAATAAAATCTTTTTTTAAAAAATTAAAAATAAAAATAAATGTTTTCTCATGGAATCCTCCTGGGGGTGGCTGACAATAGAGCTTTCCCATGGCCACAGACAACATCTAACAAGTAACATGTAAATGACAGAAAAATAAGTGCATCCTTAACACAAAGGCCCCCTGCCTCAGGCTCCCTTCAGAAGCCCCTGTCCTTACACATGCCAGGTGAAACAAAGCTTCCTGGTCTTGCCCCTCTGGGGGTTAAGAACTCAGTGTATCAGACAACCTTATAGCAGTCAGTAGGTGCAGAAGCGATGTAAGGAAAAAAAAAAACCCAGAGATGCATAGAAAGCTGATCTTCTGTAGGACCAAGGAAATAGGGAAGCACAGGTGACTCTGGATAGATATCTGTTGTTCTTGAAATCTACCATAACTGTGACTCAAGGGCCCTTTCTCTATCCCACTCATCTCCAAGAGTCAAAGAATTCCAGAATGCCATGAATAGGAGACTCAAAGTTTTCAAACATGGATTCTCAATGTCTTGAGGTTCCTGTACATGTGCCTCAGGGGTTGAGCAGAGAGATATGCACATGTTTGCAGGTATACCTTCCCCTCCCCCATTTTTTCTTCTTAGCAATTTTACCAATGGGCTTAGGTTCTGTAGCTAACAACTTCTAAAAATGCTTATCTATTCTAATTCCTTCTTCGAGTTCTAACTGCTCAAACGAGTCCAGAGAACAGGTAGTGAACTGCCAGTAATCACAGAGCAGGGACTGGGACCAGATCCTGACCCCCACTCGGGGCTTTCAAGACACCACCAGGCTCCAGAAAGTACTGACCATCTACACCCATCATCCCATCAGGCGTGTATGCACACACACCCGATGAACACCCACTCCTGACAACTCCTGCCATTTTAGGAAAACTGTACTAGAGAGGCAGCCTGGTACTGTGGAAACTACAGTTCAGGATCTTTGAAGCCCCACAGACCTGTATTCAGTTCACAGCTCTACCATTCATGTACGGGCTCTGTAACCTCAAGCAACTTCTCCCGTGAGCTTAGGTCCTCATCTGTAAAATGATGGGGTTGATGGCAACAACCTTTCCATGTTTGTGTGAATACTAAATGAGATCAGATATGGAAATTGCTTAGCAAAGGAACTGTTACAGAGCAAGGGATCAATAAGTGGTTCCAATTACTACCATCCACCAATCACTTTAAAAGGGAAGCACCAACTCCTTCCCCACAAAGAGGTAAGAGCCACACTAGCCCCTGCGTGTGTGGGCCTAAATCCTCCTTTTATCCCTGTGCAAAGCTGTTCACAGTCCCAACATCCCCACATTTCAAATGCAGGATCACTTACAGCATGAAGAAGACAAAAAATAGTAACTGCTTCAACAAGAGACTCTAGAAATAAGACCATTTCCATAAAATTTCCTGTTACAAATGCACACTTCAGGCATTGGACCGGAGACTGAACTGAGGGAACAAAGGACACGTGACCTAAGAATATGAATAATTTTAAGGAAGAGGGACCTGATTCGCCTGTTCACGCAAGTTAAGGAACCACAGATCAACAGGAAGGAACAATTCCTCATTTTGTTGAAAATGCAAACCTACTTTCAGTTTCCCCCAGAGCATGCCTTGCAGAGCAGCAGGGTTCAGGACGGGGGACACAAAGCCCTGACACACAAGTGGTTCTGCCATCCCCAGTGTAACAAAGGGGAGCTGAGCAGCCCCAGCAAAGAGCTGAGGTCACCTCACCAGGCATGGCTTCCAAACAAAGATTCACTGGAAACAGAATCCCATCCTTTACTCCAACACAGATAGCGGGGCTAACACGGCTAACCACGTGTGGCTGCCTTCACATGAAATGATGCTTAACTGCCACTGCCAAAGAATTATTCCAGGTGAAAAGAACTAAATAACACTGCGCTGCCCTCCCCAGTTTCCAAGTGCTTAATTACAGCCTTAAGAAACTCTAAAGTTGCCACTTAGTTGTGTTTCAATCATGCCAGACTCCCAATGCCAGCAGCCTCAATGCTGAGCCTCAGGAAAACCACCAAGGAGGTTAAGAATGGCAAGAAAATGAGGCCACGCCTTCCAAAGATTAATCTATAGGGTGTGACTTCACCATATGCCCAGCTACTCCTAGCAGCACCAACAAGACAGAATGACTTTAACGGGAAATAAAGGGGGCACCCTGCCAGCAGAGCTTCTCCTCACAGTGCCATTTGGCTGCGGTGGTCCCTGCTGCAGATGAAATTGAGGCAGAGCAGAAAACCAAGGAAAGAGTGGAAAAAAGAGCCCAGCACTGTCTCTCCCCATCCTGCAATTACTAGAATCATACTGAACTAGAAACTGTCCACCAGCTCCCATGGATAACATCTAACCTAAAGGCAGCACCTAAGAGTCATTATCTCGTCTCAAAATCAGGCACAGATCTGAGCTCTCACAAAGGCTAGCTTTCCTTCATATTCCTTCAGTGTGGCAATAATACCAACCAGCCAATTCCACTAACGTTCAGGATTTCCCCTCCCCCATGCCCTTCCTCTACTTTCCCTTCCAATTAGTCTCAAGACCAGTAAGGACTTCAGACCCAAGAACTCTGGGGAAAACTGGTTCTGGCAGAAATCTCCACTCATATTCAATGTCCTTCAATAAACTAAAATTCACTGGACAGACTTCAGAGCTTACAGAACCAATATTATTAGGGTGACAAATGAACATTTTAGGGACAATCACTATCTGAAGACTCTCCCATAATTTTAGCTCATGGAGAAAATAAACTAAAAATATTTTTTAAAACAACTTCCAAAGCTCTGGTTGCCCCAGTTTAAAAGACATTTAAAAATCTTAACTATGGCCAAAAATTTGGCCAAAGACTTTCAGTCCTTAAATGATTATTTCAAAAAATTCCAGACCCATCAACATACAAAAAAAACCCAGTAACTGCAGACAGGGGTCCCTCACTCCTCCCCTTATGATTTATCTGCACCATTCTGTTCCTGTCCTGCCTCCTCCAGGTGGCTATATAGCAACACCTACTTCACACTGCTTTGAACTAGTTTTTGTTTGTTTGTTTCCCTTTAAATCCAAGATGCCCAGCTCTGGGCTCTGCAGATATTAGATGCAAACAGTAGGTTCCTAAGCCTCTACTGCCTCCACCAAGACACCACCCTACCCCTCTGCAAGACTGCTCCCAGGGTTCCCCAAACCCTTCTTACACAATCTGCCTTTTCTCCTTTGCCACTTCCTCACCCAACTCCCTGGGCCTCCTTTCTATCTTCCATATAACTCTGGGACATCACTGGATCCAAAGAGAAATGTTGCTTCCTTTCTACAACCTCCTTTATCTACAGAATTACCATGCTACTACTCACAACTTTTATCTAAGGGCCAGCCATTTCCCCAAGGGAGCACACCTCCAGATATGATTGATCAGCATAAATCAACCTAACAGACTTGCAGGAACACATCTATGTACATTTAGAACACCTATATCTCATATCATATGATTTAAATCCAGTAAGAGCAGAAAACATTGTTAATCTTGAAAATAAGACTCTAAAAAAGTAAACCATGTCATTTACTAAAAGGCAATTTAATAACATGTAAGCTTTCCTTTAAAATATATTTTTAGGCTAAAGTGATACATATGAAAAGTAGTAACAGGGATTTTATTTTGAACACAAGATTATAAAAGAAATTTAGGGAAACAAGGACCATCCAAAAAGACTTAATCAACCATGAGCTGGAGTATCACTAACTGCTTAGACATTTTAAAAATACAACCTTGCTTTGGAAGCCTGAGGCAAGAGGATCGCGCTTTCAGGATAACCTACATCTTAGTAGAGTTAACCCACACTGGCCTAACAGCTAGAAGGGTGGAGGTGGGGTGAATGTAGCAAAAGAGAAACAGAAAGTTCTGCCATATGCAAATGTATATTCATTTTTGACCATTTCAACCCATTCTCAGACAAAGCTTGGTCAGCCCCAGGTCCAGCATTTAACAGAGTGCTGAATGAATACTTGAATAACTTCACTGAATGAAAAGTCAATCTGACCTTAGAGTCACCACTAACACTAGTACTAAAAGGCCTGACTGGCCTAAACATTCACTGAAGAGATCATGGACATACCACAAACATCCTGAAATAAAATATCCCCCCCCCCCCCAAAAAAAGGTATCACTCGGACCCAGAGTCTATTCTCTGAGTGTCAGGATGCTGACCATGCATATTTTCTTCTTAACCCTCCTTCTGCCTTTGTACTAGCAAAATGAGCCTCTTTGGGTCATGTTGCCAGTCTTGATTCCTCACAGGTTCCAAACTCTGGCAAAGGCATCCCAACTCAATGCTCTAAATCCCAGGGCCCCAATTTCAACTAGCAGCTTTGATATTACAGACTGCCCTCAATCATGTTGTATCAACAAAGCTTTTTTTTAAGTAGGCTCCACACCCGATGTGACCCCAAGATCATAGTCACATGCTCTACTGACTGAGCCAGCCAGGCACCCCTCACAAAGCATATTTTTAAGAAATGTTTATTAATGTCCACTTCATTTCTAGGCTATTCACAAATAATTAAAAGGAATATTAAGGCTTATTTCATCAATTATATTAGGAACTCCTGGACAAAAACCTGCACACTTACCAGCAGAGTGACAGATGAACCATAACTATTTTATGGAAAACTACTGCTAAAATTTAGGAGGCAAAGAATCAAATTCCTCTTTTTAACCCAGCTTTGTCTCCATTTATTTCTTCCTAATTCCTGACATAGTGATTAACTTGAAAAGAGAGGATTCCTAGGCAATAAATACATACTGAAAATACACTATCAGACTCTAATATTACAAATTCCCCCCTAATTCATGAATAAAAACAATGACAACTAAAATGCCTTACCATCCTTGTTAACAGCAGTGACTTTGGCTGGGTAAAAACGACAATCAGACCAGCAAGCAAGGACCTGTTCATTTATTTGAAATTCCTAAAAAGCATTAAAATAAAACAAAAAGACTGTTACCAATCCAGTTTCATAGTACGTACACAGTACCAGATTTTGTGAGAAAAGCTGACTGACAAGAGTGGGAAGGGGAGATAGCTACTGGGATGGAGGAAGATGTTTCTGCTGTTCAACACTGGGTGTCAAACCAAAAGGGCTGGACACAAGATTCTTCCTATCCTAGGAGGTCTGGGCAGGCATAGCAAAGTACTGATTAAAATCCTTACCCTGTCCCTGAGCCCAGGACCACTAGGAACACACCCAGTATACAAGTTGGAAGGAGGAAACCTACCGCAGCTCGAGGGAATCAGCATTCATGCCACCTAATACCACCCACATTTTTAAAGGGTCTTTTGCCAAAGGAAGCACCCATTCACTTTTAATATTTCATACTGTTTTCCCAGCACACAGTTTGCATTGATACAGTTTGTAGAATAAATACTGAGCAATCAAATTGGACAACAGTAAACAATTCTTTTTTTTTTTTTTAAGGTTTTTACTTATTTATTTGACAGAGAAAGCACACAAGCAGAAGGAGAGGCAGAGGGAGAGGGGGAGGGAGATGGAGAGGAAGAAGCAGTTTCCCCGCTGAGCAGGGAGACCAACATGGGACTTGATCCCAGGACCCTGGGATCATAACCTGAGCTCAAGGCAGACGCTTAACCGGCTGAGCCACCCAGGTGACCCAACAGTAAACAGTGAGGGTGGGGATGGGAGAGGAAGGACACACACAGACAGCAAGAGTTCAAGTTTCCTGGCCAGGGTTAAAATGAAAAACAGAATCTGGGGGTGAGTCAGATCCAAAGGCAGCAGGATTTCTACAGATTTCTCAATGCCTGTTTTAAAAACTCAAAACTAATACTTCATTTTTCATTCTGAAATCAGTAAAAGCTCCAGGCATAGCGATGAAATTTAGAAAAAGGAATATAGTCCAATTCCAAGATATTCAAGAGCTTTTTTTTTTTTAAAGTAGGCTCCACACCGAATGTGGGGCTCAAACTCATAACCCCAAGATCAAGAGTCACACGCTCTACCAACTAAGCCTGCCAGGTACCCCTCGAGAGTTTATAAAAGGGGGTGCCTGGGTGGCTCAGTTAAGCGTCTGCCTTTGACAAGAGTCATGATCTCAGGGTCCTGGGATCCAGCCCCACATCGGGCTCTCTGCTCAGCAGGGAGTCTGCTTCTCGTTCTCCCTCTTCCCCCCACCCCCCGCCCCCCGGTTCCTGCTCATGCTCTCTAGCTCTCACTCAAATAATAAATAAAACCTTAAAAAAAAAAAAACTTTATAAAAGACCTTGATATGAGGTTCCACATGGAATGATTGCTTAATAAATGTTCACACAACAAGTAAGTTTAATAAATGATTTGAAGGGATACAGTAGTATAAAAGAAAGAGATAAGGTCCCCATTCATCCTCAATGCTTTTCAACCAAGATCGTTTATGAGCTGTCATGTCAATCATATCATATAGACAGATGACAACTGAGATTCTTCAAGAGCCCCACGCACCATGGAGATCTCGGGGTTGCAACTACAGGCCTAAATAAGGATTGGTTCCCCAGCTGCTACTGACTTTCACACTGAATATCAAAGGCTGGAACATAAAGTAACCAACGGCTGACCCAGCTCATTACAGACTTGATACTCACAGAAGATCCTTCATCTTCATGTAAGCCCTCTTTCCTCAGCTGTATTTTCTCTAAAGGGCGTAAATAAGGACTGTCCCAGCAGAACCACTCATCATAACGATGGTTCCAACGCTTGAAATGGATGAGTACTTTTCCTTCTTCGTAGTCAATGTCTTCTATGTGAGCTGGATACCTGAGTTGGAAAAAAAAGTTAAATGCCTTTAACACCCACCCAAAATATCCAAAACAGTACCCTTCCAAACCTCTTCCCAAAGGACTAGCTTACCAAAGTACTAAATAAAGCCTACCATTTAGAGACTGTGTAATTGTGTCAAATCACAAATTATGGAGGCTAACAGACCTGGGGTTCAAATCCCAACCCGGACATTCTTTAGTTTATGAATTATTAAATTGACTTTTCAGAGCCTGAGTTTTGTCATGTAGAGTAGAGGAGGGATACCCAGCATACTAGATTACAATGCAAGTTAAACAAGATGACATACACACAAGACCAGAGCACAAAGGAGGCAGGAAGCAAACATTTAACAACTAGATTATATTTTACATAAGCCAATAAATTAGAGTGACCATGCAACCCAGACTATATTAGATAGCCTCAATTTAAAAATTATATAATACATATAGAATACCATGCAGCTGCTTAAAAAAAAAACAAAACGGTTCTGCCATGATATGGAAAGCTCTCTTAAGATGAATTATTAAATGAAAACAGCAAGGTACAAAACACTGTGTATGGTAAGCTATTGTTTATTTTTTTAAAAGATGAAAAAGTAGGGGCGCCTCGGTGGCTCAGTCAATTAAGCACCTGACTTCAGCTCAGGTCATGATCTCAGGGTCCACATTGGGCTCCCCACTTGGTGAGGAGTCGGTTCTCCCTCTCCCTCTGCTCCCCCCACTCGTGCTCTGTCTCTCTCTCAAACAAATAAATAAAATCTTTAAAAAAAAAAAAAAAAGATTGGGGCACCTGGGTGGCTCAGTCGTTAAGTGTCTGCCTTTGGCTCAGGTCATGATCCAGGGTCCTGGGATCGAGCCCCACATCGGGCTCCCTGCTCGGCGGGAAGCCTGCTTCTCCCTCTCCCACTCCCCCTGCTTGTGTTTCTGCTCTCACTATCTCTCTCTCTCTGTCAAATAAATAAATAAAATATTTTTTTAAAAAAAGATGAAAAAGGGGCGCCTGGGTGGCTCAGCTGGTTAGGCATCTGCCTTCGGCTAGGGTCATGATCCCAGGGTTCTGGGATCAAGTCCCACATCGGGCTCCCTGCTCAGCGGGGAGCCTGCTTCTCCCTTTCCCTCTGCCTGCCGCTCCCCTGCCTGTGCTCACACTCTCTCTCGCTCTCTCTGTCAAATAAATAAATAAAATCTTTAAAAAACAAAAACAAAAAAATGATGAAAATGTATAGTTATATATGCTTAAATATGCATAAAAGTATTTTACACAAGAATCTAACAATGGTTACTTGTAGAAGTATGGTCAGGTCAACAGTTCAACAGTTCACCCTCCTACCAGACTGAGAGTTGGAAAAACCAACAACTACATTTCCCTGACTCCCTAACAACTGGCAATCAAGGTCATGAAGACCTGTGGGTTTAGAGGCAACTGTAGTGGCCAAACCCAGTGCTCCAGTGCAGGGCCTCTCAAACTTTCATGTAATGCAAATCATCAGAGGATCTTGTTAAAACGCAGATTCTGAGTCAGCAGATGGAGCTAGGGCCTTAAGAGCTTTAAACAAGCTCCCTGGGGGTGCCTGGGTGGCTCAGTCATTAAGCATCTGCCTTCGGCTCAGGTCATGATCCCAGGGTCCTAGGATCGAGCCCCGCATCGGGCTCTCTGCTCAGTGGAAAGCCTGCTTCTCCCCCCTCCCACTCCCCCGCTTGTATTCCCCCTCTCTCGCTGTCTCTCTCTCTGTCAAATAAATAAAATCTTTAATAATAATAATAAAATAAATAAATAAATAAACAAGCTCCCTGGAGATACTGATACACTGGTCTGCAGAAGCAAGTACCTAATGTCTAATTACTGCTTCCTAAGTCTCAAGCAAGTGTGGAGGGTGGCAGTGGCCCCAGCAGGAGTGAATTCCTGGCCTCCAGAACAGAGCTCCAGAGGCGGGTCCTTCAAACTGATACCTAAGGACAGCAACCATAAGTCCCACTTCTCCAACCCTTCCAACAACTTTGTAAATAGCCAATTTCTTGTGTTAAATCCTTTTGTGGTTAAAGCACCCACGGTGGTTTCTGTTTCCAGCATTAAAACCTAACCGACACATGAGGGGAACTGAGTATGGGGGAGGGAAGAAGTGAAAGTGGGAGGGAGACTTTTTGTAGTGTACCTGTTAATGCTCTTTATTTTTCAACCATATTATTCTGTTGCTCATTCCAAAAATAAATAAATGGTTAAAAATAAAGAAAAATAAATATTGTTTGCAATTGTTCTCTTAAATACTTGCATTAATCAGATTGCTATTCTAGATTGAGAAAGTTCAGATTCTACCTATATTTTCTCCCTACAGCTTGGATTTGTACCATTTCCAGCCTTTCTTATATCAATCACCTAGTACCCCACCAACCTAATAAACATGTGCTCCCTAAATAAATCGGCCTGCTTCCTTGTGTCTGTACACTATGTCCTCTTCAATCCTATACTAGCAACCTCTAAGGCAGTTTGCTTGCAGTTTAACCTATCACAGTAGGTTGCAGATACTGGGCATTCAATAAATGTTGAGCTAATGAATTCTGCTCTTTCTGTTCTTCCCAAAGGTCAGGCATCCTGTCAATTCTTCAATCCCAAAGCTCTTTGACTCCAGCTACCCATTCCAATTTGAGTCACTCTCCAAGTTCAGGCCCCCATCAATTTGTGTGGGTATTTCTCACCCAGGACTGACAGGGTATGCTTTTCAAAATTCTGAATGGTACTATACATACATTAAGTGCCCAGAAAATGTTAACAGAAGGAATAAACAGCCTTGAAACTAGTGTCCCTACTTCAATACAACTGACATACAGCTGCTACAAACGTAAGATATCCTGACAGCAGACTAGCTAATTGTACGATCTGTGAACTGTGAAGTATAATTGTAGGAGACAAAAGGATTCCCTAAACCTATTCCTCTCTATAAAACTGAGAGAAGGCGGGGGGGGCACGTGGCTGGCTCAGTTGGTGGCACATGGGACTCTTGATCTTGGGGTTGTGAGTTCGAGTCCCACGTTGGGTGTAGAGATCACTTAAAATCTTAAAAATAAATAAATAAATAAAACAGGGAGAAGAATATAGATATCTCAATTATATTCCTCTTGACTGGGACGCCTGGGCTCAGTCAGTTGAGCGTCTGCCTTCAGCTCAGGTCATGATCCCAGGGTCCTGGAATTGAGCCCTGCATCGGACTCCCTGCTCCGCGGGGAGCCTGCTTCTCCCTCTCCCTCTGCTCCTCCCTCCTCCCCTCTCCCCGTGCACTCTCTCTCTCAAATAAATAAAATCATTAAAAAAAATACATATATATTCCTCCTGCCCTCTCATTTGTTCAATCTACAAGAGACTAGTGAGCCTCCCTAAAATATCAAACTCTGATCTAACACACTCCTATTCAAAAGCCCTTTCTTTAATGATTTACTATCTCTAGCAACAGTTTTCAAACACAAGTCTTTGGACCAACACATAAAATTAATTTTTCACAGAACTGTATTTATATTAAATTATTGCAGAACTTTTCTTTATACTAAATCACATTCTTTCTAAATTTTTGGTGCATAAATACTTTTTAAATTAAAACAGTGGTAACTGTTCGTTTTTAATACTCTTACTAATATTATGGAGCCATTAAAAAGATTAAGTCAGCTCTCTATGTACCGATTTTAAAAGATCTCTAAGAAAAGTGGGAAAAAACCCAACAACTAAAAATGCAAAATGGTACTGAATACACTACCATTTATTTGGGGGAGAAGAGAGAGCCAATACATTCGTACCTGTTTTTAAATGCGTGGGCTATCTCTGGAAGGATGATCAAGCAACCCGGTTTGCCTCTTGGGAGGGGAACTGGATAGTTAAGGAACTGGAGAGGAAGTATGAGACTTATTTTATTCAATATATATCTTTTTGTATGTTTTGAATGTTGTACCATGAGCATGTATTAACTATAAAAAATATATAATTAAATATTTATTTTAAATATCCTTATTTGGTAAAATAAAAAGTCAACAACCTCAGGACAAACCCCAAATTATTTTGAATTTGCACTGGCCAGTGCCTTCTAAAAGTCTGGTAAGTCCAGATCCACAGAATCAACTCCAAATTCTTAGGCTAGCAACTCCAGTGCACATACTCAGGAGTCTGAAGAAGGAGCTCTAGGTCCTTGGCTAGCCCAAAGCCCTTCCTTGCTCAGGCATAGGCATCCTACAGTCTGCACACTATACAAACCTCTCCAGAAGAGTCAACAGTAACCAAGGGGTAAGCAAGATTTCCTAAGGAGAAGACAGTTTTCCCTACTTTCCTAAAGTGTACAAGTATGAAAGGCACTCATGAAGGATGGGGAAACCTAACTGCATTTCAGAGAAAAGGGAAGACTTGGTGGATCAAAATTGCTAGTTGCCTTGGAAAACAGCTCAGCTTTATCAGTCCACAGAACTTTATTAAGTGACTTTGATCTGTCCAGTCAATCCCAGGTCCTGAAAGGGATTATAAAGTGTATGTGTTCTGGCTCCTGCCCTTGAGGAGAATCAGACATGTGAACCAATTAAGTTTTAAAACTATTAGGTGAAACCACATAAAACCACTGATAACTACTTTTGACCTACAAAAACAATAATTTTATCTGGTGCAACCTAAATATTTGGACAACCATTAGGGGTGCTGGGGAAGAAGTCAAAAGGTTAACGTTGTGAATGGAATCTGTATAGACAGAAAAAGGGAAAAAGAATTTCCAACTTCAACATGTAACTAACAGCCACTGATGAGACTCTAGATTCCAAACTAACATTGCAGCTGGGAATCACATTTCTAATGGAAATATTAGCCAGAAAGGAACAGATATCAAATACCAAACTGATAACAAAAGTAAGCTCTAGGGAGGGAAAGAGGTACTGGAAACGGCCAAGAGACTTTTGCCAGTAGTTTGAATTTTCTTTTTCTTTCTTTTCTTTTTTTTTTTTTAAGATTTTACTTATTTATTTTTTGAGAGTGCAAGCAGGGGGAGGAGCAGAGGGAGAGGAACAAGCAGACTTCCACTCTGAGCATGGAGCCAGACTCGGAGCTAGAGCCCACAACCCGGAGATCAGGACCCAAGCCGAAACAAAGAGTCAGACACTTAACTGACTGGAACACCCACACCCCCTGTAGTTTCAATTTTTACAAGGATTTAATCACATAATAGTTGTGTAAGGAAAAATAAATACTTTTTTTAAAATGTGGGCACCATGCCCAGCACTGCAAGGCCTGAACTCACGACCCAGAGATTGAGAACCAAGCTGAGATTAAGAGTCAGACATCCAACCAACTGAGCCACCCAGGTCCCCCAAAAATAAATACTTATAAATTAAAAGTTCTGAAAAGTATGTAATGAGCAGACATTCAGCCAACAGCTTCATGTTTTCAGGATTTTTATGCTGCTTGGCACATCCACAAAACAGAATATTATGCAGCTATAAAAAAGAGAGAGAAAAAAGAGTGCCTGGGTGAGCGACCAAGTCTTGGTTTCGGCTCAGGTCATCACCTCAGGGTTGTGAGATTGAGCCCCACATCGGGCTCCATGTTCAGCACAGAGTCTACTTAAGACTCTCACTAATATAAATAAATCTTAAAAAAAGAGAGCGAGAACACATTCTGTGAATTGATATAGAAAGATTTCTAAGACATGTTAAGTTTTAAAATGGCTAGCTACAGAATAGTTCATATCTTATGATACCTTCCTTGTTACAAAAGAGGAAAATCAGAAAATGTATTTGTTTTGTTTGTATTGAAATAAACACTAGTAGGATGGACAGAAACTAAAAAAACTGGTTACCTATAGAGGACAGAGCGGGTATAGGACAAAGAAGTGGAAGCAATCATTCTCACTGTATACCTTGTTACATTGTTTTGATTTTTGAACCTATTCAAACTCTAGCCAATGATTTATCAATTAATTCCCTTGCATTTCCCAGGTGGACTATCATATCATATTCAAATTATGACTATACTATCTCACTTTCAATACTGATACCTACCATTTATTTTTCGTTTTACCATACTCATTAGTGCTTCTAAGATGATGCTGAAAATTAGCAAATAGTTGGCATCCTTCTCTTTAATGAAAACGTCTCCAATGTTTCATCATTAAGTCTTAAGTCTGTCAAATTTTCTAATTAATGCCTTTAATGTGAAGTTTTCCTCCACACCTACTTACCAAGGATTCATGGAGAATAAATTGAGACTTTTCAGATTTTGTCAAGATGATTATACAGCTTGGGCGCCTGGGTGGCTCAGATGGTTAAGCGTCTGCCTTCAGCTCAGGTCATGATCCCAGGGTCCTGGGATCGAGTCCCACATCAGGCTCCTGGCTCAGCGGGGAGCCTGCTTCTCTCTCTGCCTCTGCCTCTCCCCCTGCTCATGCTCTCTCTCTATCTCTGTGTCTCAAATGAATAAATAAAATCTTAAAAAAAAAAAAAAAAGATGATTATACAGCTTTTCTCTTTTACTCTATGAATATAATGAAATAACAGATTTCCTAAGTTTAAGTTAACATTATCCTGCTAAAATACATCATATTTGGTTGTGTGTGTCATTCATTTAATAAGTGTCTATTTGGTGTTTACTGACAAGTTTTGTGTCTCTTTTGCCAGTAGGATTTGTCCAAGGTTCCTCATATGTCTTTCCTGCCCAGTTTTAGTATTAGGCTATGTTAACCTCAGAGAAAGTACTAAAAAGCTTGACTTCATTTCTATTCAACCGCCTACTCTGAGATCTTTTCAAGATAATTCTTTATTGACCTTTTCCATCACTTCTATGGTTACTAATCTAGTCATGTTTTCTACCTCTTCTTGAATTAATCTTGCCTAAATAAGAGAGTTTGAAATGATCATCAGATATAGTTTAAATGTTCAATAGTTTTCCTTTGAAGAAAAGAGCTCAAGACTCAATAAAAACATTTCAAACTCAACTTACAAACAGGATTTTTTTTTATAGATTTTATTTGTCAGAGGCGGGGCCGGCGGGGGGGAGGCAGAGGGAAAAGCAGGCTCCCCACTGAGCAAGGAGCCCGATCCCATGACCCTGGGATCACATCCTGAGTCTAAGGCAGGCGCTTAACCGACTGAGCCACCAAGGCGTCCCACAAACAGGATTTTTAAGTGGCAAATACAAACACTACATGCTAAGCACTTTATAGGGCAGAAACTACTCGCTATTGATTCCATTATTCAACAAACATTCCTAAATTTATATTTTTTTTTTTTTTTAAGATTTATTTACTTATTTGAGAGAGAGATTGCATTGGGGAGGGGCAAGGGAAGAGGGAGAAAGAAACTGAAACAGACCCCCGCTGGGTGTGGAGCCAATGCAAGGCTTGATCACACGACCCTAAGATTACAACCTGAGCCAGAACCAAGAGTCAGATGCTCATTTGACTGAGCCACCCAGGTGCCCCATAAATTTATATTGTGAGACAAATGGCTAGGTCCTAGAGTTACAAAATAGATGACCAAACATCAGGGCTTCTAGAGTAGCAAGGGCCCAAAGAGAAATACGGTGGGTTCCTTGGAATTCGCCATCCGTCTCTACAAAAAGACCAAGAACATTCTTTTTCTTTTTTTTTTTTAAGATTTTATTTATTTATTCATGAGAGACAGAGAGAGAGAGAGAGAGAGAGAAGCAGAGGGAGAAACAGGCTCCCAAGGAGCAGGGAGCCCAATGCGGGACTCGATCCCAGGACCCTGGGATCATGACCTGAGCCGAAGGCAGACGCTTAACGACTGAGCCACCCAGGCGCCCCCAAGAACATTCTTGATCTCTGGAAGGAAAAGAGTAAAGGAGTATCAAGCCTAAAATTATCTGGCCTACCTATACCCTGTGACCAGAACCAGATAGAAAAGAGACAATATTTCCTATGGCATGCCTGGGCTAGACTAAGTTTCCGCATGCTCTCCCCTATCCCCTTTCTAAAGCACGTGAATGGACACATTTTTTTTTAATCTGTTGTAAAGATTTTTTATTTTTACATAATCTTTACTCCCAAAATGGGCCTCGAACCCCTGATCCTGAAATCAAGAGTCACATATCCCACCAGCCAGATGCCCTGGACCCTTCTCTCTCTCTCTCTTTTTAAGATTTTATTTATTTATTTGAGAGAAAGCAAGCCAGCGTGGGCAAGCATGGGGGGGCGGGGAAGCAGAGGGAGAAGGGAAGAAAAAGTAGACTCGGCACTGAGTGTGGAGCCTGACAAGGAGCTCAATCCCAGGACTCTGAGATCATGACCTGAGCCAAAATCAAGAGTCAGCCATTCAAATGACTGAGCTACCCAGGGGCCCCTGCACCCTTCTATTTTAAAGTTGTTGTTGTTTTTTTTTACCACTCAACTCCTAGTCTCTTCCTTAATTTACCCAAAACTAGTTTTGCTCACCTTCCTCAGAGGCAGCAAATGAGTGGAAGTCCACTTCAAACTTTTTCATCAGGTACTGGAGGGTTAGGAAAACAGCTTTAAAGAAGAAGACTTAGCACTTGGGCTGAACCTTGAAAGATGAAGAGAGGTGTTTGCCAAATGTCTGAATTTCCTTCAGACTGTTCTGCATATTGAATGCATAGACATTCAATAAATGTTCATCAAATGTATTTTTTTTAAGATTTTATTTTTAAGCAATCTCCACAACCAATGCAAGGCTCAAACTCACAACCCTGAGATCAGAGTCGCATGCTCCACCAACTGAGCCAGCCGGGTGCCTACTTTTTGTTTGTTTGTTTGTTTGTTTTGAGATTTTATTTATTTATTTGAGAGAGAGAAAGAGAGCGCGCACAAGCGTGCACACAACTGGGGGGACAGGGAGAGAGAGAATCCCAAGCAGACTCCACACTGAGCACAGAGCCTGACACAGGGCTCAATCCCATGACCCTCAGACCATGACCCAAGGTGAAATCAAGAGTCGGATGCTCAACCAACTGAGCCACCAAGGCACCCCCAAATGTACTTTTTAAAAAGATTTGATAGGACGCCAGGGTGGCTCAGTCAGTTAAGCGTCTGCCTTCGGCTCAGGTCATGATCCCAGGGTTCTTGCTCAGCTGGGAGCCTGCTTCTCCCTCTCCCTCTGCCTGCCACTCCCCCTGCTTGTGTGCTCTCTCTCTCTCTCTCTGACAAATAAACTCTTTAAAAACAATTTTTTTTAAAGGTTTTGATTTAATTATTTGACAGAGAGAGAGATAGCGAGAGCAGGAACACAAGCAGGGGGAGTGGGAGAGGGAGAAGCAGGCTTCCTGCCGAGCAGGGAGCCCGATGTGGGACTCGATCCCAGGACCCTGGGATCATGACCTGAGCCGAAGGCAGACGCTTTACGACTGAGCCACCCAGGCGCCCAAAACAATTTTTTTTTAAAGATTTGATTATGAATACCTAGAGTCACAAAACAGCAATAGGAATACACACACAAATCAAGGTGAATCATCAAAATAAACCAATGATATCCATGTTGCAGAAGTCAAAAAGACAAAAAGATCCCCATACAAAAATTGTCAAATTGGGGGTGCCTGAGTGGCTCAATCAGTTGAGTGTCCATCTCTTGGTTTTGGCTAAGGTCATGACATTAAGCCCCATGTCGGACTCTGCACTCAGCAGGGAGTCTGCTTGAAATTCTCTCCCTCTCCCTCTGCCCTTCCCCCCCTCCCCGCTCCTGTGCACATACTCTCTCTCTCTCCAATAAATAAATAAATTGTTAAACAAAAAAAGAACTGCTAAATTGAAAGGAACTGACCACAGCACCAAGACAAAATTAGTTACAAAACAGCTCTCTTCCAAAGGCCAAAAAGTATTTAAAACTCATATTTTTCCAAAATTCAACTTGGGAAGGACAGATAACCTAAACTTCATAGTAAATTAGGTTACTATGGTGACCTTATTTTAAGCAAGGGGTTTAACTGTCCACTAAACCAACCAAGAAGCCACAGAAGGCCAGTGTAGCCAATCAAACATAGAGAGACCAGGAGAGTGGACAAAAAAAGAAAAAGAAAGAAATTCATCAATTCCACAGGTTTTTTTTTTCTTTTTTTTAAGATTTTATTTATTTGAGAGTGAGAGAGAGAAGGAGAGGGAACATAAGCAGGGGGAGTGGCAGGCAGAGGAAGAAGCAGGCTCCCCGCTGAGCAGGGAGCCAGACAGGGGACTCAATCCCAGGACCGCGGGATTGTGACCTGAGCCGAAGGCTGATGCTTAACCGACTGAGCCACCCATGCGCCCTCAACAGACATTTTGAGGCCTGCTCTGGGACAGGAAGTGTGCCTGGGTTTGGAAATACAGGGCCAAATCTATGAAGACATGTGACCACAGCAGCTGGCAGAGGAAGACAGATTCTTTTTTTTTTTTTTTAATATTTTATTTATTTGACAGAGAGAGACACAGCGAGAGAGGGAACACAAGCAGGGGGAGTGGGAGAGGGAGAAGTAGGCTTCCCGCGGAGCAGGGAGCCCGATGTGGGGCTCGATCCCAGGACCCTGAGATCATGACCTGAGCTGAAGGCAGACGCTTAACGACTGAGCCACCCAGGCGCCCCAAGGAAGACAGATTCTATGTTCTAAGACATACTAGGCCTTTCATTTCCTCAGACATACCACATACCTTCCCATATCCAGTCTGCTCCTTTTACTTGAAACATCTCTCCCTGCCCACTCTTCCCAGGCAACAGTCTTACCCTTCTGCAGCCTCAGAATCCCTGACTACAATATCTCAAGTAGCCCCCCTCTCCTTCCAGTCTATGTCAGCTTCCCACTTGCTTCCTTCATAGCACTTACCCCAGTCTATAATTATTTCCTTTGTTTCTCCATTTATTTGTTTATGTTTATGGTTGGCTTCCCTAAGAGACTACAAAAACCTATAGCAGTATCTGTCTTGTATTCACTGCAGAATCCTCAGGGGAATAAACATGTGTCTACACACCCACGTAATGATAATAAATTATCACAGGTGCAACAACAGAAGACTACCTGAGGTAGAGTAGGGTAAAGAGGAGCAAAAGAGTGTTCTAGGGCCAACAGGGAATGAAGAGGCCGAAGAAGAAGTGGGGAGAGAAAGGGCTCAAGATAATGCTAGTGAAGAGGAGACACTTGCTTTTAATTCTGAAAGGTGAAGAGGCATTTTCCAGGTGATCAAGGAGACAGTGAGGCTGGAGAGTGTTTCTGAGAGGGTGCAATATGAGTAAATCAGCATAGGTATAGAGGAAGGGAAGCACAAAAGAGGACAAAGTAGTGCAGAAAACTGAAGGTGGGAAAGGAAACAGTAATTCCATGCAGAAAGCTGCACAGGAACCTTATAGATCCCATACCTGTTGTGCGGATGGGCAGCTGGGCCCTAAATGACTGTTTCCCAACAGCAGTCCATGGACCACTGGGTGCTGGTGAACACAGAGCTAGCAGTCCACAAGGTCTCCATGAAAAATGTTTTATGTGCTTTTCCATAATCTGGACCATCTTTATCAGAGCTAACATAGTATCATTTTGCTCCAATGCTATTAAAAGTGGGATCCATAGATAGTATACAGGTTGGAGGTGCCAGTCCTCACATTTTTGAGTTTGAGAAACACTGCTCTAAGCTACCAGATAAGCCAATTTACCCAAGGGCTGCACCAAGGAAAAGAGAGGACTGTAGGAGAGTGAAGCTCACACCAAATGAGAGAGAATAATGCCATGTACATGTCCAGAAAGGCAGAGAACAGTCTAGATCTAACACAGGGAGACAATATTGGCTTGTCCACAGTAAATGACTTCAAATCCCGGAAGGCTTGCTGCTCTGTCTTGGCTGCTTATGAGTAAAATTAAGCTGCCCAACCCCACACACTGTGCACATGCTTAAATTAGAGCAGCTAGACAGTGCTTGGCAGGAATCTGTTTGGTCCCCCCACACACAGCAGAAACACGAACTAAAGAAACATTACAGAGGGGGAAAAAAAGGAGGACCAAGAAGGATAAAAATTTCCCTCTGATTTCCCACTCCAACTGGTCAGGGTTCACTCACAGGGCTATTAATAACCAACGTGTGCCACTGACTGTGGGGGGTTAGAACTCCCATTACATAAGGATCTCACTGGATCTTTACCACAATCTCATGAGCACTTAAGCAGCTGTCATTATCACCGCACCCATTTTACATTTGTGGAAATGGAGGGTCAAAAGAATGATTAGGAGAAGGTAAGCAAGATCAGTATCCAGATCTTCTGACTAAACCCAATGAGGAGCCTTCTGCTCTTAATCTGACTTCACGTATAAATATCCTTGTAGTGACACCGGTCCATAAAGGTGTCTTTCATCTTGGCCACCTAACAGTCCACCTGATGGCTAGCCCAAAATCTACCTAAACTTTCCCCCAGGGGTTGGGCATTCAGGCTGCTTCCACATTCTTTCTATATATAAAAATAGCCTTTCTGCAAATACATATGCATTTACTTCAACACTCAAGAGTGCGCCTCTATTCCTGGCTCAGTGCACGCACCAGAAGCAAGAGTTCTATGCACAAAAGTAACATTCTAAACCATCCCAGCCTTTGCTGGAGAGAGGATGGAAATGGAAGCTGTATTTAGTGAAAAACAAAAGGCTAACTATTAAGCTGCAGAAAAACTGTGCTGTTTTAGATGCCTTAACTCTTTCCCTACCCCTTCACCACCTCTATTAGTCAACATCTGACACTTCTAACTCCGGAAATGTCTTAAATTCATCTCTCCTCTCCATCCACAACATTTCTCATCAGCAACAACTGAATAGTCAGTACATCCAGGCAACCTATGCCCCTCTATCAGTACAGGCAAAGGGCCTGATACAGAGACACTCAGTAAATATTTGGTGACTGAATAAACACCACCACTTTTCTGTTCCTAAAAGGGACCTATGTCTCTCTCTCTCCTGATTAACATCTCCCTTTTTAGCCCAAGCTTCCAGTACTCCTGATGTGTTCCCTCTCTGGATTCTGAGACTACATCACATTCCTTGAGCCCTAAATACTTTTGCTCACACTGTTCCTTCTGCCTGCTCTCACCTTCACTCCCATCCTGGAAATCTCGTCCATTTATCTCACTTCCTTCTGACTCCCCGGCCCCTCTCTCCCTCCATCATACCTGCCTGGATAAACCCCAACCTTAGGTAAATCAGATTCTCCACATTCTCCAGCCAGGCAGCTGATTACGGCCAGATAATGCACTCAACATGTTGATGGGTCTCACTTGAAATGCGTGACCACAAATAATCCTTTCCTTGGGGATGGAGCGGGTTGTATGACTGAGTGTGGGAACATGTCTATATCTTGATCTGGGTGGTGGTTACACACATGTATCCATGTATAAGAGATCATCAAGCTACACACTTAAGATCTGTGCACTCTAATATAAATTATACCTCAAAAAAAGTTTTTAAAAAATTTTTTAAAAAGAGAGGGGCACCTGGGTGGTTCAGTCAGTTAAGCATCTGCCTTCAACTCTGGTCATGATCCCAGGGTCCTGGCTTCCTGCTCAGCTGGGAGACTGCTTCTCCCCCTGCCCCTCCCCCTGTTCCTATTCTCTCTCTCTCAAAAAATAAAATCTTTAAAAAAAATTTTTAAAGGAGTAGCATATTTGCTCTCTATATTCAATCAATGTCTTTTTTTTTTTTTAAGATTTCATTTTATTTATTTGACAGAGAGAGAATGTGAGAGAGGGAACACAAGCAGGGGCAGAGCGAGAGGGAGAAGCAGGCTTCCCGCTGAGCAGGGAGCCTGATGTGGGGCTCGATCCCAGGGCCCTGGGATCATGACCTGAGCCGAAGGCAGACGCTTAACGACTGAGCCACCCAGGCACCCCTCAATCAATGTCTTACAACTATAAACTACCATGATTTATTATTATCAGAAAGTTTTTTAAAAATTCAGGGTTGGGGGCTCCTGGGTGGCTCAGCTGGCTAAGTGGCTGCCTTCGGCTCAGGTAATGATCCCAGAATCCAGGGATCGAGACTCGCATCGGGCTCCCTGCTCAGCGGGAAGCCTGCTTCTCCCCCTGCCTGCTGCTCCCCCTGCTTGTGCTCTCTCTCTCTGTCAAATAAATGAATAAAATCTTTTTAAAAATAAAATAAATAAATAAAATAAAATAAAAATTCAGGGTTGGAGGGGCGCCTGGGTGGCTCAGTCATTGAGCATCTGCCTGGGATCGAGCCCCGCATTGGGCTCCCTGCTTGGCAGGAGGCCTGCTTCTCCCTCTCCCACTCCCCCTGCTTGTGTTCCCTCTCTCGCTGTCTCTCTGTCAAATAAATAAATAAAATCTTAAAAAAAAAAAAAATTCAGGGTTGGGGGGCCTGTGTGGCTCAGTTAGTTGAGCATCTGACTCTTAGCTCAACTCCAGTCTCATTCTCAGGTTTGCAAGTTCAAGTCCCGTATTGGGCTCCATGCTGGGAATGGAGCCTACGTAAAAAAATAATAATTCAGGGTCAAGGGGAAGAAAAATAAATAAATAAATAAAAAATAAAAATAAAAGGAGGGAGAAAGGAAGAAAAAAGTTAAAAAATTAAAATTAAAATCCAGGGCCTACCACTGGCTATTGAGTGGAAAAGAGCCTGATGAGGAAAGGAAGCTCAGTCTAGGATATAGGAGACTAGTTAGGTGGCTAATGCCAGGGTCCAGAAGATACATGATAGAGGCTTTAGGCCAGAGGGGGAGGGTGGAGATAGCAGCCAGTGTGAGAGTCAGGATAGATTCTGTACGTGGATCTGACAAGATTGACAAGATCTGACAAGTAGATGATGGGGTGGAAAAGAGGAGCTAAGGGGGCTGTAGAGGTTCTATAGCCTGTTGAGTTCTGTAAAACTTTACTGTTCAAAAAAAAAAGTACATTCTACCATTGTAATAAACTATGTATGTGTATATATATATACATATATATGTATATATATAATTTTTCATTCTAAGAATGATAATAATCCAGAGGCGAGAAGCAACAACAACTCAGTAGCAATGAGCACACCTAGCACCCAGATCTCTGTGTTTAATACCATTTTCCAACAAAAGGTACCAGGGCTCTTTGGATAAATAGCTAATTGCAGGACTGGAGCAGGAAATATACAAGATGAGCCTAAGATATTTTGTAGTGCCAAAAATAACTCTCTCTCTCTCTCTCTCTCTCTCTCTCACACACACACACACACACACACACGGTGATGATGGGTGTATGTCCAAAGGACACAAGAGGCAACTGAAAGAGCTCCCAATGTAACAAGAACAACAAAATAAAGTAGTATTGGATTATAACCCAAAGTCTAAAAGAAGTATGAATCCATCAGCATGGATATAAATAAAAGATCATCAAAAACAAGGAAAATCTAGGGGTGCCTGGGTGGCTCAGATGGTTGGGCATCTGCCTTCAGCTCAGGTCATGATCCCGGGGTGCTGGGATCGAGCCCCACATCAGGCTCCTGGCTCAGCAGGAGCCTGCTTCTCCCTTCCCCTCTGCCTCTCCCCCTGTTCATGCTCTCTCTCTGTGTATCTCTGTGTCTCAAATGAATAAATAAAATCTTAAAAAAAAAAAAAAGGAAAATCTAGAAACTGACACAGCCAAGAGCAGCCTAAGGAGACATGACTACTAAATGTAATGTATCCTGTATGAGTTCTTGAAACAGAAAAAGGACATTGGGGAAAACTAAGGAAATATGAATAAAGTATGAACGTTAGCCAATAATAATAAACCAATATTGGTTCATTAATTGTAAGAAATGTACCTTACATTTCCGTATTTTTTAATGTACAATGTTAATAGTAGGGGATATTGGGTATGTTATATACAAGAACACTGTATTATCTTTGGAATTTTTCTGTAAATCTCAAACTGTTCTAAAATAAAAAGCTGGGGCTACTGGCTGGTTCAGTCGGAGGAGCATGCGACTCCTGAACTTAAGGTTGTGAGTTCGAGCCGCATATTGGGTGTGGAGACTGCTTAAAAATAAAATCTTAAAAAATAAAATAAAATAGGGGCCCCTGGCTGGCTCAGTCAATAGAACATGTGACTCTTGATCTCAGGGTTGTGAGTTCGAGCCCCACACTGGGCGTGGAGCCTACTTAAAATTTAAAAATAATTAAAAAATAAAATAATAAAATAAAATTCTTACTGAAAAAACTCCATGACCACCAACCTCCAATGGGACTTTAGCGGAATTTGATGGCATCAGCAATCCTACCACATTTCTCACAACCAATCCCTTTTCAATCTTCTAAATGACATTTCATACCTTGTCTTCTTTCCTCAAACTCAAGCCTTCCTTCCTTATATCCTCAGTCTTAGCTGAGGATTTTCCTATTCCACTTAAAAAATAAAATCAATCAAAAAAGAATTCCCAATGCTGGTAGGAACATAAAATGGTACAACCGCTGTGGAAAAAACTTTGGCAATTCTTCAAAAGATTAAACAAGTTAATTAGCATTTGACCCAGTAATTCTATTCTCAGTTAGATACCTAAGAAATATGAAAACATATGTCCACACACAAACTCATACACAAATATTCATAGCAGCATTACTCGTAATAGCCAAAAAGTGAAAATAATATAAATACTCATGTACTGATGAATGGATAAACAAAATATAGTATATCCCTATAATGGAATATTATTCACCCATCAATAGGAATGCTGATATATGCTACAACACAAATGATCTTGAAAATCCCATGTTAAATGGGGCCCCTGGCTAGCTCAGTTGGTAGAGCATGCAACTCGATCTCGGGGTCGTGACTTCAAGCCCCACACCACTGGGCTTGGAGCGTACTTTAAAAAAAAAAAAATGAGAAGGTAATCCAAAGTAGTTAACTTTGGGGCACCTGGCTGGTTCAGTTGGTAGAGCATATGACTCTTGATCTCAAAACCATGAGTTCAAGCCCCACATTGGGCATGGAGCCTATTTTTTAAAAAAGAAATAGGGCGCCTGGGTGGCTCAGTCGTTAAGCGTCTGCCTTCGGCTCAGGTCATGATCCCAGGGTCCTGGGATCGAGTCCTACATCGGGCTCCCTGCTCGGCAGGAAGCCTGCTTCTCCCTCTCCCACTCCCCCTGCTTGTGTTCCTGCTCTCGCTGTGTCTCTCTCTGTCAAATAAATAAATAAAATCTAAAAAAAACAGAAAAGAAATATGTTAAGTGAAAGATGTTAGTCACAAAGAAACACATATTGTATCATTTGGTTTCTATGAAATGTCCAGAATAGGCAAATCTATAGAGATAGAAAGTATATTAGTAGTTGCCCAGGGCTGGGGAGGGCTGAGGGGGAAAAAGGAAGTGACTGCTAATGCAGGATTTCTTTTTGGAGTGATGAAAATATTCTTTTTTTTTTTTTTAAAGATTTTATTTATTTATTTGACAGACAGACACACAGCAAGAGAGGGAACACAAGCAGGGGGAGTGGGAGAGGGAGAAGGAGGCTTCCCAACGAGCAGGGAGCCCGATGTGGGGCTCGATCCCAGATCCCAGGACCCTGGGACCATGACCTGAGCTGAAGGCAGACGCTTAATGACTGAGCCACCCAGGCGCCCCTGATGAAAATATTCTGAAATTAGATGGTAGTGACAGTTGTACAACTTTGTGAATATGCTACAAATCACTGATTTGTATGCTTTAAGAGAATGAATTTATGGTATATAAATTACAATTCAATTTAGAAAAACAATAAAAAGGAGGGAATCAAAAGAATTCCACCAAGTGCTGGCAAAGACACAGAGCAACTGGGACTCTCATGCATTGCTGGTAGAAATGCAAACTGGAATAGCCACACTAGAAAACAGTTTGGCAGTTTTTCAACAAGTTAAACACATACTTAACCTATGACCTAGCAATCCCACTCCTTGGTATTTACCCAAGACAATGAGAACTTACGTTCTCTCATATTTAGTAAAAACTGGAAACAATTCATATTTTTGAACAGGTAAATGGATAAACTGTGGTACATCCATACAATGTCATTCTACTCAGCAATAAAAGCAACAAATGACTCATTCATGCTAAAGTGTGGATGAATCTCAAAAACATTATAAGTGAATATGGTAAGAAGCCAAATTTAACAGACTACACACCGTACAATTCCATTTATATGACACTCTGGAAAAAGTGAAACTACATGGAGATGGATAGAATCATGGGTAACAAGGGCTGGAAATGGCAGAAGGAGTTGACTACAAAGGGATACAGGAAATTTTATGGGGTGATAAAAGCACTCTACATTTTGATTGTGGTGGTACATGCTTGACTATGAATTTGGCAAGCCTCATTGAACTGTACGGTATGTAAATTATAACTCAATTTTATTTTTTTTATTTTTTTTAAAGATTTTATTTGACAGAGAGAGAGAGAGAGAGAGCACAGCAGGGGGACTGGCAGGCAGAGGGAGAGGGAGAAGTCGGCTTGCCGAGCAGGGAGCCCGATGCGGGGCTCGATCCCAGAACCCTGGGATCATGACCTAAGCCGAAGGCAGATGCTTAACTGGCTGAGCCACCCAGCTGCCCCTATAACTCAAGTTTAAAACAGAAAACACACACACAAAAAGAAAAAACATGCTCCCATCACCAATTCTACCAGTCAACCTTCATTTCTATCTGTATACCCAGTCTCCCTTTTCCCCTTATAATAAATGAACTATCTGCTCCTGTAAATGGCTAATTCCTCCACTGTGCACCACACCAGTCTCTCTCCCATTTTCCCTGAACTCATGCCAATCAGGATTTTGTCCCCACTGCTCCACTAAAACAACTCTTGTCAAGATCATCTATAGCCTCAATGTCACCAAATCAACAGTCATTGAATTTTCACCTTACTTGACCCAGCAGTGTCACAAACTGAAGTGATTACTCCCTGCTTCTTGAAATACTTTTTTGCACTAGGCCTCTGGACATCCTCCTCTTGGAATTCCTCCTGCCTCAATGGTCACTCCTTCCCAGTCTCTTTTGCTGGTTCCTCTTCCTCTGCTAACATCTACAGGAAGGCTCCTGGGCTCAGTCCTCCTTTTTATCTGTAGTGACTCCCCAGATTACCACCATCCAACAGAACCTTCTCATTGAAAACTTTATCTCTGTTCTCCGATACGGTAGCCACTAGCTACATGTGGCTACTGAGCACTGGAATTGTGCCTAGTATGACTGAGGAGCTGAATTTTCAATTTTACTTAAACAGCCACATGTGGCTAGTGGCTACGTTTTTGGACAGCACAGCCCTAGATGAGCTCATCCAGTCTCATGAAAACACATATGATAAAGAACCGTTATCCAAAATATACAAGGAACTCTTAAAATTCAACAATAAGACAAAGAAACAAACAAAAAATGGGCAAAAGACCTTAACAGACACCTTACCAAAGAATATATAGAGATGGAAAACAAGCATACGAAAAGATATTCAACATATTTCATTAGGGAAATTGCAAATTTAAATAACAATGAGATACCACTATTTACCTATTATAATGACCAAAATCTAAAACACTGATGACACCAAATACTGGTGAGCATGTGGAGTAACAGTAACTCTCATTCACAGGTAGCAGGAATGCAAAATGGTACAGCCACTTTCAAAAAGTTTGGCAGTTTCTTACAGAACTGAACATACCATATGATCTGGCAATCACATGCTATCTTTCTTGGGGGGTGGGGGCTTGAACTAACGATCCTAAGATCAAGAATTGCATGCTCAGGGCACCTGGGTGGCTCAGGTGGTGAAGTGTCTGACTCCTGATCTCAGCTCAGATCCTGACCTCGGGGTTGTGAGTTCAAGCCCCATGTTGGGCACCATACTGAATGTGGAGTCTACTTAAAAAAAAAAAGTTGCATGCTCTCCCAGCCAGGCACCCCGCAATCACATTCTTTAGTATTTACCCAAATGAGCTGAAAACTTATGGATAAATAAACTGTGATACTTTCTGACAATGTAATATTATTTAATGTTAAAAAGAAATGAGCTATCAAGCCATGAAAAGACATGAAGAAACCTTAACTGCATATTACCAGATGGAAAAAAAGCCAATCTGAAAAGGCTACCTACTGAATGTATGTTCAGCTGATGACATTATGGTAAAGATAAAACTATGGAGACAGTAAAAAGGTCAGTGATTGCTGGGGGTTAGGGGACAGGAACACTTGAAGAGGCATTTTTTTTTTATGATTTTTATTTATTTATTTGACAGAGAGAGGCAATGAGAGAGGGAACACAAGCAGGGGGAGTGGGAGAGGGAGAAGCAGGCCTCCCGCAGAGCAGGTAGCCCGATGCAGGGCTCTATCCCAGGGCCCCGGGATCACAACCCGAGCTGAAGGCGGATGCTTAACAACTGAGCCACCCAGGTGCCCCAAAGCACAGAGGATAGTTAGGGCAGTGAAACGATTCTGTATAATACTATAACAGTGGGTATGTGTCATTATAAATTTGTCCAAACCCAAAAACTGTACACCAAAAGTGAACCCTAATGTAAACTACGGAATTTGGGTGATAATGATGGATCAATTTAGGTCCATGAATTGTAACAAATGTACTATTCTGCAGGGTGCTGATAGTGGGGAAGCAATGAGAGTGTGAGGGGGCAAGGGATGGGCCTTCTCTGTACTTTCTGCTCAATTTTGCTGCAAACCTAAAGCTGCTCTAAAAAATAAAGTCTATTTTTTTAAATCCCAAGTACTCACTGCCAATTCCCAAATTTCTATCTCTAACCCAGAGCTCACACCTCAATGCTTGACTCAGTTAGTTATTCAACCATCTGCTCAACAAGCTCCATTTGGTTATCTAAAAGGAATGCCATATTTAACATGTCCAAAACCAAATAGCTGATTTTCCCCATTTCAGCAAATAGTAATTCTACTAGTACTTAGACCAAACACCCTTGGAGTCACCCTTGACTCTTCTCTGTCTCTCACAACGTCATCTGCAAATGTGTCAGCTATACCTTCAAAAAATACTCAGATTCTGACCACTTCCCATCATTTCCACCACTGCTTTTTTTGTTCAAGCAACTATCACCTTTAATCCAAACTACTACAAAAGACTCCTCACTATTCTCCCTCTTTTTTTCCATGCCTGCCCTCAGCATATTCTACACGAAATAACCACAGCCACTTTTAATAACTGAAATCAGATAATGTCACTTCCCTGTTTAAAATCTTTCAATGACTTCCTATTACATTCAGAATAAAGTCCAAACCCCCAAGTACGGCCAGATCTGGCTCCTGCTGACATTTGTGGACTCATCTCCTACCTCTGGCACCATTAATCTTTACCCTCCTTGAACATGCCCAGCATGCTGTGCCTTGGCTGCCTCTGCCTGAAACCCTTTTCCCCTGGATATCCACCTGGCTCACTCCCTCACTCACTTCGGATCTCTATTCAAATGTCTCCTTAATAGAAAGATCTTCCCTGAATACCTTCTATATGAAAAAACACCCCTCATACACACACCATGTCACACTCTTTTCCACTTGTTAGTACTTATTTCTCTTTCTAGCATTTATCACCACCTAACCTTACAGGTATGGGTCTGTTTGTTTATGGTCCATCTACCTCCACCAAATGTCAGCTCCTAAAGATCTGGGACTACATCTGTCTTAATCACTGCTCTATCTCCAGCACCTAGCACTGAATGAATGCCTTGGCATAAGACACCTCTGTTAAGCCTTCTAAAATTCCCACACACGAAATTAACTGTTCTCCCTCAGGGGGTTATAAATGAACTCCGTACAGAGTTAAGTATCACTTTATGATATAATTAATTTCAAAAACTTCACTTTCTATCCTAGGTACAAGACACAGCATGGGGATTAGAGTCATACCCTGCCAAATTCACAAGCCGGACTACCTGGATTCAAGTCCCAAATTCATTACTTACTAGTTGTGCAACTTTGGGCAACTTAGTTAACTGCTCTGTGCCTGTTTCCTCATGTATAAAATGGGAATAATAAAAATACCCACACCTCGCAGTGTTATGAGAATTACACGGGGTGTAACACGTAAAGCCTTTAGACTTGTTCCTGGCAAAGAATAAATCCCTCAATAAATATGAGCTATTAGCAAAGACATAAACATGAGAATATATGATTAACATCATTGGCTGGCAATGCTACAAGCCAGAGCCAAATACCCAAGTGGCCTCTAAACTTCTTGAGGGGCCTACATGATTTTTCTTCATTCCACAGTGTGTAGCTTAGTGTCTGACTCAAAGCAGACACTCAATACATGTATGTGAAAAGCTCAGAAATGAAAAATTATTTTTATTTTTTGTAAGATTTTATTTTTGCAACGTGGGGATCTAACTCACAACCCTGAGATCAAAAGTCACATTCCACTGACTGAGCCAGCCAGGTGCCCCAGTGAAAAATTACTTTTTAAAAAAAAATAAAATAAAGGAAAAAAAAAAAGGATAGTACAAGAAGTGAAGAGGTAAGAAGAAGGAACTCAGACTTGATCAGTACAAATAATTCTAACAAAACAAAAACAAAAACAAAAAATTAAGAGGAGAGCTAAGGACATTATGCAACTCAAATTTTAAAATCCTTTGTACAGAAAGTGGAAGGAGACCAAGATCAACTTATAAGGAAACAAAGCAGTGGAAATGTGCCATAGAGTCAGGAAAGCAACAGACAGAAGGAGTTTTTCACCGTGTTCTGGGCAAGAAGAGAGAAGGCTAGGCCTACTGTTGGAGGCAGATGGTGCGCTGCTGATAGAGGAAGGGAACAAGGCAGAGGGTGGCAGAACTAGCAGTTTCTGTTCTAGCCACCAAACATCATTGCTAGGAGACTGCAGCCTCTCACATGCTAGTCAGTTCATCTGCATAACCCTAGAGGTAAAGTGGGCAGGTAGGATAACACCATCCATAGAGTAGGAAATGGATATCTGGAAATTGTGCCCCAAAGTGGTAGGTCCAAAATTAAAACACGAATTCTTATCAATAATCCATAGCCTGTATGGTGAGATAAACTGTTTTGAGAACTAACAACCTCCATGGAAAATCTAAATCTGTATTTTACAAACTCCCCTCTCTAAATAATAAAAATTCTAATCCTGTGATTTCTTTGGGACCCCAGAATTTAGAAAGGAAAAGCTGGTTTGGATAATTTACAAATGAATTCTGGTAAGGTATACATAAAACAGTTTTCTAAGAAAACCAAGTTAAGTCTCAGATTCATCAGTGATTATCTGTGATCTTAGTAGGGTGCCCAGCTGGCTCAGTTGGAAGAGCATGCAACTCTTAATCTCAGGGTTGTGGAGTTCAAGCCCCACATTGGTGTAAAGATTACTTAAGGGGCGCCTGGGTGGCTCAGTCGTTAAGCGTCTGCCTTCAGCTCAGGTCATGATCCTGGGGTCCTGGGATCAAGCCCCGCATCGGGCTCCCTGCTTGGCAGGAAGCCTGCTTCTCCCTCCTCCACTCCCCCTGCTTGTGTTCCCTCTCTCACTGTCTCTCTCTGTCAAATAAATAAATAAAATCTTTAATAAATAAATAAATAAATAAAATAAAGATTACTTAAAAATAGGGTGCCTGGGTGGCTCAATCGTTAAGCATCTACCTTCAGCTCAGGTCATGATCTTGGGGTCCTGGGATCAAGCCCCGCATCGGGCTCCCTGCTCAGTGGAGAGCCTCCCTCTGCGGCTCCCCCCGCTTGTGTTCTCTCTCTCTCTCTGTCAAATAAATAAATAAAATCTTTAAAAAAAAAAAAAAAGATTACTTAAAAATAAAATTAAAAAAAAAAAACTGTGATCTTGGGCAAGTCATTTTACTTCTGAGATTCAGTTCCAAATGGCCTTGCTTTTGGGGATTAAATGAGATACCTCATGTAAAGCAATTAAGGCAATTAGCATCGTACCTGACACACAACAAATCTCTGATAAATGTTAGCTACCATTGCTATTGTTGTTTAACATAAGTATACGTATAGTAGACAAGGTAAGAGAGAAACCAGGCTTCCGTATAAGCATCACAGACAAAATAAATCAAAGATACAGACCTATTAAAAATATCAAAGCATTAATCCAGAAAGACTCACTCACCCACTCTGGGTCACATTTATATCTTCATATACATCTACTGTCACATGGGTTTTGAAAAATACTTTAATCCTTTTCATGCTTTTTTTTTTGGCAACCTAGCAGCAAATCCAGGAAATATGGAAGAGCACTCAGAAAAAGATCTCTAGGGAAAGGAATCACCTGAGAGGCATAGCCAGTCTTTGGAGTCAGATCAACAGGGGTTCAATCCCAGCTCCACCACACACTAGCTGTGTAATTTAGAACAAAGGACTTTTACCTCTGTGAGCCTTGGTTTCTTCCCTCATTTATAAAATTGAAACAATAAACAACATAGCTTGCAGAGAAGATTTAATGGAGAAGCTGCACATGGGGAGCCTGGCACAGTTAGTCCTGCACATAATTGCTATCTAATTCTGCAATATTAAAAAAAAAAAACTCTCTCAGGCTTAAGATGCAAGCAATCAGAATAACCTAGAAAAATGTTTTCCTACAATCATTTGGAACTTGGTCCACAAATACTTTATTGATTACCTATTATATTTTCAGGCACTAGAAATATATCAGCAAACAAAATTAATAGCCCACCCATGACTGCCTTGCAAATGCACCCATCGCATCCTTATCAAGTAGAGAGTAACTGACCCCAGCTACAAAGGCTCTAAACCCATCCGACCTCTGTACCATCTCCATACTTCCCTAGGGCTGCTCCCAGCCAAGGATTGAGTGAGCAGGTATACTAAGATAAGACTCTTCCTGGGAGACAAGACTCTTTTGACAGCAACGCTGAATTGAGAAATCCCCATCTCCTTTGCCAAAACTTTCTGAGAACTGTACTCAATGGAAGACATCCTACCTTCCTTTTCTCTCCCCCTCCAGGGGTTAAGACTTCCAAGACAGTCTGATAGCTCTCCCAGCCTCTTCCCCTCACTCTCCCTTTCCCCCTATGGGGGAGTTTCCAAATCAATCAACTGCATTGCTTCTCAGAGAACCCAATCTACCCCACCAGCCCTCAATTAAGCTTGCATTCTAGTAGGAAAGACAGATAAATAAAAAAAATAATCAGGAGCACCCGGCTAACTCAGTCAGTGGGGCATGCGACCCTTAATCTCAGGGTTATGAGTTTGAACCCCACACTGGATACAGAGATTACATAAAAATAAAATCTTAGGGGACCTAGGTAGTTCAGTCAGTTGGGCATACAACTCTTGACTTCGGCTTCATACAACTCTTGACTTCATGATCTCAGGGTCCTGAAATCAAGCCCCACAACAGGCTCTGCGATGAGCCTGAGCCTGATTAGGATTCTCTCTCTCCCTCTTCCTCTGCCCCTCCACCCCCCACTTGCAGCATGAACTCGTGTGCTCTCTTTCTCTCAAAGAATAAATAAATAAAATGAATTAACAAATAAATACAAGCTTAAAAAATAATAAAATCAAATAATTATATACTGGCAAAGGTATCGCATAAGCGAATTCTTTAGGTGTTCCCCTTATCCTGTAAGTTGTGATGCTTATAAGAATCTATATATGTGTTAAAACTCATAGGCATGTATGCCAAAAAAGGAGGAATTTTATTGTATGTATATAAAAATAACTTAAAATGTAGAAAATTATACTGCAGGAGTATTAAAAAGGAACTCACAGTGGTGCCTGGGTGGCTCAGTCAGTTAAGCGTCCACCTCTTGGTTTCAGCTCAGGTAATGATCTCAGGGTCATGGAGCCTGCGTAAGATTCTCTCTCCCTACCCCCCTCTAAAATTAATTAATTAACTGATTGATTAAAAATTGAATTTTAGAAATAAAACAAAGATTTTCAAAATAAAAGGCAAAAAAATCAAAATATAAATTACAAAATATTAAATTTAAATTGGAAATACCAAAATGAACTCACAACTTCTCAAAAATTTTATTTCTTAGCTCTATCCATTGAAAAAACCTAAAAGCAGTAACATTCTAGCAGCAATAAACACACCCAGTGCCAGAGCTTTACTTTTTTTTTTTTTTAAGATTTTATTTATTTATTTGAGACAGAGAGAATGAGAGAGAGAGAGCACATGAGAGGGGGGAGGGTCAGAGGGAGAAGCAGGCTCCCTGCCGAGCAGAGAGCCCGATGTGGGACTCGATCCCGGGACTCCAGGATCATGACCTGAGCCGAAGGCAGTCGCTTAACGAACTGAGCCACCCAGGCGCCCCCAGAGCTTTACTTCTAAACACTACTTCCACCTAAAAGGAATTAGGCTCCTTGGAAAAATGACGGACTCCAGGGAGGATGACATGGGCAAAATAAATGTGGGCCTTCTAAGTAGTGCCTGAAAAAAAGAAAATACTCAAGGACTAATAGAAGTGTGTCAAAAGAACAAAAAACCCAGTTTAAAGGGCCTCCCACTAGCTAAATTTGAGATAATTTTAGCACCAAAGAGAGTAATTAATGTATCTGACTACAACACCACACTAAATAATCTGAGTTTTGGTGATTCTTAAAAATTAAAAAAGAAAGGGACACCTGGGTGGCTCAGTCAGTTAAGCATCTGCCTTCAGTTCAGGTCATGATCCCGGGGTCCTGGGATGGGAGTCCCGCATCGGGCTCCCTGCTCAGTGGGGAGTTTGCCACTCCCCCTGACTGTACTCTCTCTCTCTGTCTCTCTCTCTCTCTGACAAATAAATAAAATTTTAAAAAACAAAAAAGGAAAAAAAAAGCTCTTCTTGCAAAAGAATGGCGCTAATATAAAGCAAATGACAGAGGTAAAAAATCACTGTTCTTCCATTTCCCGTGTGATAACTGATTCAGGCAAGGATTATCAATGGATGCTGAAATCATTAGGTAAATGGTGTGGGTTAATAGGATACTGACATGTACCAAAGCATCCCCACAAATTATTTACTACTTCCACAGAGAAAAATATAACTTTAAAATGTTGAGAGATGACAATCACCACCTTATCTAAGTGATACATGGAACAGTGGACACCCTACCTTTGTGTGTCCCTGATGTGATATAATATGAAACACACACCATAACCAATGGAACATTCTGCAAACAAATGTTAATTCTGATGTCTAGACCTAACTTCCAGCTTACACGAAATATATAAAAAGAATACAAGCAAGGGAAATTCACCATGAGAAAACAATGTGACCAACCCAGCATGTGGAATATTCTATAAAACAACTGTTCAGAACTCTTAAAAATAAATAAACTGGGGCACCTGGGTAGTTCAGTAGGTTAAGTGTCTGCCTTCAGCTCAGGTCATGACCCCAGGGTCCTGGGATGGAGCCCTGCGTCAGGCTCCCTGCTTAGTGGGGAGCCTACTTCTCCCTCTCCCTCTGCCCCTGCTCATGCTTCCTCTCTCTTTCTCTCTCTTTCTCACTCTCTCTCTAATAAATAAGATCTTAAAAAAAAAAATGTAGGGACACCTGGCTGGCTCTCAATCAGAAGAACATATGGCTTGTGACCTCAGGATGCTGAGTTTGAGCCTCATGGTGGGTGTAGAGATTACTAAAAAAATAAACTTAGAAAAATAAAATAAAAGTAGATTCTCTGCCATTAAAAAAAAAAAAAGTAATGTGCCAATCTTGATTGATCTCGATTTTGAAAAATGACATTCTTGGAACAAGAGGAAAATCTGAATATGGTTTAGATACTACATGTAACATTATTGCTAATTATGATTAATTACATTATAAAAAGTATATAAATCAAATTGGGTAAATATGTTAACAATCTGTGAATACAGGTGGAAGGTACAGTGTTTATTATACTGTTCTTTCAACTTTTCATTATGTTTGAAAATTTCATAATAATAAGCTTGAACCTCATTTACTTTAGGATCCCTTTCAAAATAAGAACAAATAATCCAAGGAATCACAAGTTAAAAATCAAAAGGAAATAAGTGATAAAGAGTTAGACCCTAACCCCCACAACTATATCTTACCTCAACGAACTAAAAGCTCAATATGTGGCTCCACTCTGAAGAAATACTACTTATTGTAATGTAAACAAATCACTTTCTCAGGGTGAAAACAAAACCACTAAAGATAATAAGATAATAAAACAAATTCTCCATTATTTTTCAAAGCACTCAATGTCAATATCTAACCAATTAAATGTCCAGTCCTCTGCATTAGGAATTCATATGAACATTATCAGAATATGTTTTTTAAAATTTAGGAGTCAGGGGGGCGCCTGGGTGGCTCAGTCGTTGAGCGTCTGCCTTCGGCTCGGTCGTAATCCTGGGGTTCCTGGATCGAGCCCCGCATTGGGTTCCGTGCTCAGCGGGAAGCCTGCTTCTCCCTCTCCCACTCCCCCTGCTGGTGTTCCCTCTCTTGCTGTGTCTCTCTCTCTATCAAATAAATAAATAAAATCTTAAAAAAAAATTTAGGAGTCAGGGCACCTGGGTGGCTCAGTCAGTTAAGTGTCCGACTCTTGATTTTAGCTCAGGTCATGATCTCAGGGTTCTGAGATGGAACCCCACATTAGGCTCTGCACTCAGCGGGCAGTCTGCCTGAGTGAGATTCCCTCTCTCCCTCTCTCTCTGGCCCTCCCCAACTAGCACACAAGAGCTCTCTCTATAAAATAAATAAACAAATATTTTTAAAAATAAAATGTAGGAGGGGCGCCTGGGTGGCTCAGTTGGTTAAGCGACTGCCTTCGGCTCAGGTCATGATCCTGGAGTCCCTGGATCGAGTCCCGCATCGGGCTCCCTGCTCGGCAGGGAGTCTGCTTCTCCCTCTGACCCTCCCCCCTCTCATGTGCTCTCTCTCATTCTCTCTCTCAAATAAATAAATAAAATCTTTAAAAATAAATAAATAAAAAATAAAATAAATAAAAAAATAAAATGTAGGAGTTGGGAGAGAAAAACATTTATTTATTTATTTATTTATTTATTTATTTATTTATTTAAAATTTAGGAGTCAGAAACATTAAACACTCTGGAGAATTCTGGTTATTTCAGAAAGGCTATGAATTCAGTCTATCTGGATTCAAATCCCAGTCCTAACCCTGTGTGACCTTGGGCAAATGACTTCATCTCTCTGAGTCTCCTCTGTCTTACTGATAAAATGAGGCAAATAATAGCACCCATATCTCACAGTACTGTTAAGTGGAAAATTAAGTTAGATAATCCATGAATTGCAGCACTACAACTTTAGACTTCTGGTCCTAAAACTTCTTATAAGCTGGCCATAATGTTTTCATTTTTTTTTTAACTTTATTTATTTACTTGAAAGAGAGAGAGAGCATGAGCAGGGGGGAGGAGAATAGGGAGAGGGAGAAGCAGACTCCCCAATGGTCAGGGAGCCCTATGAGAGGCCCCATTCCAGGACCCCGGGATCATGACATGAGCCAAAGGCAGATGCTTAACCGACTGAGCCACCCAGGAGCCCCTATAATGTTTTCATTTTTATAGTAGACATAATTAAGAAGAAAACTAGTGGCTGTACTTTCCTAGTAATACGGAATACAAATTCTTCCACAGGAATGATCCTATCTAATCCACAGAATCCAATTATAATTCCCCATTTTGCCTACATGCAAACTGGGACTGGGAAAAGTAAAGTAACTTGACCAAGTAAACTCATCTAGTAATTAGAGCATATGAAACTCTAATCCAGAATTCATCACCCTCAATTACAAGCATTTATCAGTACACCAAATAAGGGCTTAACATTTGTAGAAATACTTACAACCTGAAGTTCACAGGCTGGGCTGTTGATTTTCTGTATTTCTGTTTGGAAAGGCATTCAAGGTAGCCAACTTATCTGACTGTGACTCAAGGACAATTGGATTTCTCTGTGTAGTCACCTGCACCCAAAGGGACCTAGCTATCCAACCCTGAGAACTGATCCTATAGCACTGATACTCCACCCCCAAAAAACTCTGCTTTTGCCCAAATGTTTGCTGTAGCTTTACTTATGGCTCCAGTCTCACCTTTTCTGAAAAGCCTTTCCCACCTCCCCAGGCTGACCAAGCTCATCCTTCCCCGGGCCTATACATATTCCTTCCCTTAGCCCCATTCACATTCCTCTAAAACCAGGCCACTCTAGCCACAAGCAGGTCCCTCTGTCCCCCTAAGAAGATCTGTTCCCCTGAAGACAACAAAAGTGGGCAGGACAGCATTCTATTCACTGCCCCACATAGAGCTTGCTAAATTACCATGAAGTGAGTAAATAAGTAAAAAATTTGAAGGGCCTCTCTCCTATGAGGCTATGTGGGGGTCCCTTTTCTCCTTAGCCAGGGTTAGAGGTCAAGATCAGCCTTTGAGGATCATTGTTGGAGCTGCCACAAGCTGGCAGTCTTGTTTTCCTGCCTTAGACATCTGTAGTTGCTGGGAGTCCCCACTTGATCTTTATCAGTCATGCTGACCCCACAGGCAGACTAGAGTCTGAAATGGCAGCACTGGGCATGGGGCTTCTGGCTGTCCTTAGTGCCAGGCTCTCATTAGCTGATCCTGGCCTGTGTTGCCCCAAAAGTAGCTTGGCCCCCTGCCTGCCCCATAGGCAACACCTAACAAACACACCTAGACAGGGTCCATACTGGACGGCAAGGTGCGGGGTGGCGAGGAAGAGCCATGAGCAGGTGCTGGAGAAGGAGCACTGCAGGCACTGGGGAAAGGAGGTCAGACCTGACACCTGGTACACCAGCCACAAACACAAGCCCTGCTTCCAAGCAGTTAGCTGTGTCTAATCGGACAGCTCAGGCTGCAAGTGAGAAGCTTTCTATCAGCTTCCAAATAATGTTTTAGAAAAAATTTCAAGTTCTAACAGCTTTTCTTCACTAATAAAAGTTCTAAAAACATCTTATTTTCTTCTAAAAGCAATAAACTACTTTCTGTGGAACTGTGAAAAAAAACAAACAAATAACTGGAAGCAAGGGTGCCTGAGTGGCACGGGTGGTTGAGCATCCAACTCCTGGGTTTGGGCTCAGGTCATGATCTTAGGCTTGTGAGATCAAGTCCCAAGCTCTGTGCTCTGCGTGGAGTCTGCTTGAGATTCTCTTTCTCCTTCTCCCTCTGCTCTTCCCACTTTCACTTTCTCTCTCTAAAAAATAAATTAAATAAATCTTTACAAACAAATTGGAAGTTGGGGCACCTGGGTGGCTCAGTCAGTTAAGCATCTACCTTGAGCTCAGGTCATGATCTCAGGGTCCTGGGATCAAACCCTGCTTCTCCCTCTCCCTCTGCTGCTCCCCCTGCTTGTGCTCTCTTGCTCTGTCAATTAAGTAAATATAATCTTTTCAAAATAAATAAATAAAATTTAAAAATAAAAAATTGGAAGCAAAAAGTTCTACAAAAGTAGAATAACCATCTGAAATACAGTTTATCCGCTTGAGAACAGATATCTATTACATTATACCATAATAACTAAAAAAATAAAAGAATATATAAAAATCTTATGTACACATAGACCATGCCTATTTTATTTGTATTTATTTATTTACTTATTTATTTATTTGAGAGTGAGAGCATGCACACGCATGGAGGGGCAAAAGGGGAGAGAGAGAGACAAGCGGACTCTGACCTAGATTCAATTCCACGACCATGAGATCATGACCTGAGCCAAAATCAAGAGTCTGACGCTTAACCAACTGAGCTACCCAGGTGCCCCGTGCCCATTTTAACAGAATTGTTTTAGGCAATCTCTACACCCAACGTGGGGCTCAAACTCACAATCCAAGATCAAGAGTTGTATGCTCCACCAACTGAGCCTGGCGGCCACCCCATGATCATACCTATTTTATATATAAGCAATTACAAAAAAGACTACCTTGTTAGGTTGGTAAAATTACAAGTAACTTTTTCATATGTTACTATTTACTATATAAATAATGTTATATTGCTAGCATACTTGAAAAAATATGACATAGGCATAAATAAAATCAAGATAATTAACTTAAGAAAATGAAAATAGCAGAACACTAACTATTAAAGAATTTGAGGGGTACCTGGGTGGCTTAGCCAGTTATGGGTCTGACTCTTGATTTCGACTCAGGTCATGATTTCAGGGTTGTGAGATCAAGCCCTACATCACACTCCATGTGGAGCCTATTCAAGATTCTCTCTCTCTCCCTCTCCCTCTGCTCCTCCTCACCTAATAAAATAATAAAACTTTTAAAAAGTGGGGCGCCTGGGTGGCTCAGATGGTTAAGCATCTGCCTTCGGCTCAGGTCATGATCCCAGAGTCCTGGGATCGAGTCCCGCATTGGGCTGCCTGCTAGGCGGGGAGCCTGCTTCTCCCTCTGCCTCTGCCTCTCTTTCTCTCATGAATGAATGAATGAATGAATGAATGAATAAATAAATAAAAACTTTTAAAAAGTAAAGTATTTGATTTGAAGTCTAAAATTTATTTTTACCAAAAGGAGTATTGGCCGGATGCCTGGGTGGCTCAGTCACACGGGCATCTGCCTTCGGCTTAGGTCATGATCTCAGGGTCCTGGGATCAAGCCCCGCATCAGGCTACTTGCTCAGCAGGGAACCTGCTTCTCCCTCTGCCTGCTTGTGCTCTCTCTGACGAATAAATAAATAAAATCTTTAAAAAAAAAAAAAGGAGGGGGGTATTGGCAAGATTTAGTAAAGCTTCAAGAAACTATTCCAGATGGGGCACCTGGGTGGCTCAGTCAATTAAGCACATGACTCTTGGTTTTGGCTCAGGTCCCGATCTCAGGGTCCTGGGATCAACCCCCGCACAGAGTTCTGAACTCAGCGCAGTCTGCTTTCCCCTCTCCCTCCCCCTCTGCTCCTCTACCCACCTCCACACACGTGCACGCACGCTCTGTCTCTCTCAAATAAATAAATAAAATCTTAAAAAAAAAAAACTAGGGCACCTGGGTGACTCAGTCGTTAAGCGTCTACCTTCGGCTCAGGTTATGATTCCAGGGTCCTGGGATCGAGCCCCACATCAGGCTCCCTGCTCTGTGGGAAGCCTGCTTCTTCCTCTCCCACTCCCCCCTGCTTGTGTTCCCTCTCTCGCCGTCACTCTCTTTGTCAAATAAATAAATAAAATCTTAAAAAAAAAAACAAAACTGTTCCGGTGAGGGGGGGTGGGGAGAGAGAATAAACTACCTCATTTCCTAAGACTCCTATAACAACAGACTGAAACCACAAAGGATGGTGCAAGAAAAGATCAAAACCAAAAGTACTAGTGAACATGGATATCAAAATCCCAAATAAAATATTAGCAAACTTAATCCCATAATTTATTATATAAATGACCTAGTAGGGTCTATCCAGGCATGCAGGCAAGAACTGTTCAACATTAGAAAATCTATTAATGTCATATACTATACTAATACACTGAAGAGACAAAAATGTATACAGTGAATTAATTAGATGTCCAGAAAACATTAGATAAAACTCAACAGTCACTCAGGCTAGGGGGAAAAAAACAAAAAAAAACAAAAACAACTTCTAGCAGACAAAGAAGAATCTACTTTAATCTGATTAAACAATCTACCATGATCTTAACATTAAACATCATACTTTATGATGAACCGTCACATGTGCTCCTGTTAATCAAACAATAAGACACAGAAGGCCACTATCAGCACCACCATTTAACACCATGCCGGTGTGGTCCTGGTCAATGAAAACTGGAGAGAGAGAGAGAAGGAAAGAAAACGCAGCAAAGATGGAAGGAAGAAAAAGAAATAAGCATAAGGATTGGAAAGTAAGAGGCAATATACCTGTTTGTATATATATGACAGTCTACGTAGAAAATCCAGAAGAACTAATAGGACAAGTATGAAAATGCAGCAAGGTTTCTGGATACAAGTTTAGCATACAAAATTTAACAGCAGTAAACCCTCACATATCCACCACTTACCACCACTTTTGCTTTCTCTACCTCCCACCCTTTCGTCCCTTCATATTATCTTTGAAGTCTCAGATAACAAATCATTTTATTCATAAATATCAGTATGTAATCTCTAAAAAACGAGGACTTTTTTTTTAAGATTTCATTTATTTACTTGACATAGAGAGAGACACAGCGAGAGAGGGAACACAAGCAGGGGGAGTGGGAGCGGGAGAAGCAGGCTTCCCGAGGAGCAGGGACTCCGACGCGGGGCTCGATCCCAGGACCCTGGGATCATGACCTGAGCCGAAGGCAGATGCTTAACAACTCAGCCACCCAGGCACCCCTAAAAAATGAGGACTTTTTAAAAAACATAGCTATAGGGGCGCCTGGGTGGCTCAGTCGTTAAGTGTCTGGCTTCGGCTCAGGTCATGATCCCAGGGTCCTGGGATCGAGCCCCACATTGGGCTCCCTGCTCTGCAGGAGGCCTGCTTCTCCCTCTTCCACCCCCTCTGCTTGCGTTCCCTCTCTCACTGTGTCTCTCTCTGTCAAATAAATAAATAAATAAATCTTTAAAAAAAAAAAAAACATAGCTATATCATTTCTATACCTAAGAGTTAACAATGATGCTTTAATATCATTAATCAATGTTCAAATTTCCAACAATCTCATAAATGTCATAAATCTTTTTTTAGCAGTTGCTTTTAAACTATGATCTCAGTAGGATGCCTGGGTGGCTCAGTCAGTTAAACTATGAGCTCAGTAAAGTTCACACATTGAATTTGGTCAACAACAACAAAACTCAACAGCATTACTAAACACCACCAATAACCAAAGAGAAAATGTAATATAAAAAGATCCAGGGATGCCTGGGTGGCTCAGTAGGTTGGGCATCGACTCTTGGTTTCAGCTCAGGTCATGATCTCAGGGTCGTGGGATCAAGCCCCACATGGGCCCCATGCTCAGCACAGAGGCTGCTTGAGATTCTCTGTCTCTGTCCTCCCCCGACTCACACACGCACTCTCTCCTCCCTCTCTCTCTCTCAAATAAATACAATCTTAAAAAAAGATCCATTCACAAGGGGTACCTGGGTAGCTTAATCAGTTAAGCGTGGGACTCTTAATTTCAGCTCAGGTCATGATCTCGGAGTTGTGATCTCAGGGTCGTGAGACTAAGTTCAGGATGGGGCTCTGCACTGGGCATGCAGCCTGCTTAAGATTCTCTCTTTTCCTCTCCCTCTGCCCTTCTCCCCCTACTCACGCATGGAAGTGTGTGCTCTCCAATAAAAGAAAAGAGATCCATGCACAGAAGCAACAAACACTAGAAGGTACTTAGGAGTAAGTCTAATAGATAACACGCAAAAGCTTTATGGAGGTTATAAAACATTACTTAAGCTTATGAAGGAAAATGTGAATAAGTACAAAACATAATATTTTAGGGCACCTGCGTGGCTCAGTCGGTTAAGCATCCGACTCTTGATCTCTGCTCAGGCCATGATTTCAGGTTCCTGGGATCCAGCCCTGTGTCAGGCTCCTTACTCAGCGGGGAATCTGCTTAAGGGTTCTCTCTCCCTATCCCTCTGCCCCTCCCCCTGTTCACACCCTCTCACACACGCACGTTCTCTCTTTCTCTCTAAAATAATTTTTAAAATAAAATAAAATAAAAATTCACATTAAAAGTAGAGGTCTACACCTGAAACTAATGTAACACTGAATGTCAATTATACTTCAATTTTTTAAAAAATAAGAGTAAAGGTCTAAGAATACAACAAATAAAGCACAGAGGGGCAAAATCTGACTTAACAGCTATCAAGACTTACTTTAAAGCAATGTGAATTAGATAATGGGTTGCTATTAGCACCAGAGTAAATATAAATTAATAGAATAGAATGAAGAGCTAAGAAGAGACCCATGTTATGTATGGGACTTGGTATATAGAAGTGGTATTACAGGGCGCCTGGGTGGCTCAGTTGGTTAAGCAACTGCCTTCGGCTCAGGTCATGATCCTGGAGTCCCGGGATCGAGTCCCGCATCGGGCTCCCTGCTCGGCAGGGAGTCTGCTTCTCCCTCTGACCCTCCTCCCTCTCATGCTCTCTCTCATTCTCTCTCAAATAAAAAAAAAAAAAAAAAAAAAAGAAGTGGTATTACAGATCAGTGGGGAAAGACTGTCCTATAAACGATGTTGGGGCAACTGATTATTTAAATCGTGAATAAAAAAATTAGACCAAGTTTGGGGCGCCTGGGTGGCTCAGTCGGTTAAGCGACTGCCTTCGGCTCAGGTCATGATCCTGGAGTCCCGGGATCGAGTCCTGCATCGGGCTCCCTGCTCAGCAGGGAGTCTGCTTCTCCCTCTGCCCCTCCTCCCTCTCATGCTCTCTGTCTCTCATTCTCTCTGTCTCAAATAAATAAATAAAATCTTTAAAAAAAAAAAAAAATTAGACCAAGTTCATCCCATACATGAGATCAGTTCTAGGTAAATAAAGATTAAAATGTGAAAAGCAAAACTTTAAAACTTTTAGAAGAATTCAGGAGAGTATTGTGTGCCATGAAAGATACCAGAAACAAACTGAAAAGACAAGCTACAGACTGGAGGAAGATTTGTGCAACACAAACCAACAAATAATTAGAATCCATAACATATTAGTAAAACCCGAATAAATCACTCAGAAAAGACAAATAGGAAAGAGCAAGTCAGAGAACATACATATTAGAAAATGCTCAACCTCATTAGAAGTATGGGCAACATAGAATAAAACAATGTTTCATAACCGACAGATTGGCAAAACCAGAAAGTCTGTAAAAAGCAAGGATTGATAAGGACATGGAAAAACAGGAAGTTTTATGCACTATTGTGGGGGTGTAATTTAGTAGAAGCATTTTGGAGACAAACTTGGCAATTTCCAGTAAAACTGAAAATGTGTATAACATATTACTCAACAAATTCACTGGAATAGGGCTTATCAAACAGCAGTTCATGACCCATTAGATTATAAAAAATTATAATTAATTTTCTATAATTAATAAAATAATGATTTTATTAATAATCATTAATAAATTAATGATTCTAGACCAGCAATACTGCATATGTTCAGGAAACATACATACAACATAGAGAGAAAACATCAGAATACAATGCATGTCCTAAGGTTAAGGACTGTTTCTAAAAATTTTTGCTTCAGTTAAATTTATATGTGTATATGGATGGGTACTACACTGGATTTAAAAATATTTCTTACTATAAGTTGCCATAAAGAAAGGTTTGAAAGCTACTGCCCAAGAAGTATTCTTGCAAACGGACACACAAAAAAGTCATTTACAGAGATGTTCACAATAGCACTGTGTTAGTTTTTTTTAATTTATTTATTCTTTTTAGTAATCTTTACACTAACGTGGGGCTCGAACTCATGACCGTAAGATCAAGAGTGGCACACTCTTCTGACTGAGCTAACCAGGCACCCCAGCAACACTATGTTTGAAGTGGAAAAACTGGAGGGGCGCCTGGCTCCCTAAGTAGGTACAGCATGTGACTCTTGACCTCCTGGTTATTAGTTCAAGCCCCACATTGGGCCTAGAGCTTACTTTAAAAATAAATAAAGTGAAAAACTGGAATATAAATGTCTATCAGTAGGAGACTGGATAAAGAAAATATATATATTTTTTAATATGGTATATTCATACAACGGATCTCTATACAGAAGTTAGGATGAGTATCTTACATATCAGTATGGGTAAATCACACAAACATTAAGCTAAAGAAAAGAAACAATATAATAAAACTTATATTCATTTTTAAAATACCTAAAGTGATTCTAACTATTATTTATGAATACATATATATAGTAAAAATGTAAAAACATGGACAGAAAGGATACAACCAACTTCGGGATGCTGGTTGCCTCTATGGAACACAGAAGGGGAATTGAATCGGTAAGGTATAAAAGATACTTGCATTAAATCAGAAATGTTTTATGTCCTTAATTTTTTAAACATAAATATAATAAAACAAAAATGTTTTATTTATTCTGAGTGATATTAATTTATTAATAAATCTTAATATTAAATTTTTACATACTAATTCATTTTATTAACATTTATTAATATTTATTTATTCTGAGTGATAAGCATACAGATTATTTTATGGCTAGCTGTACTTTACTTTTTCTATATTTTAATTTTTTTCCACATTTTTAAAAAGAATTCTTCCCTTGATTAAGCTGCCTTAAAAAGAGCTGAGGGAAAACAAAAAAGGGAAATAATTATAGATAATACAAACAGCCTAAAACAACTAGGTGTTCAAAATGTCCATAATTCATATATCAAATCTTCTAGCCCCAAAGGCAGCAGAGACATTTCCTGCCCCAGCCAACATTTCCCTGCTTCTCTTTTCCCCTCTCTTCTCTTCCTACACCCCAGGAATTGGTCAGCTTATTTTGAGAAAACTCCCCAAAAGGACTACACTCTTCCTAAGGAAAACTCAGAAAGGCTTGAGTTCTGAAACCCCCACCTTTACCTTAAGCATTAACAAATGACCAAATTCTAGGCCGTTCTTAACAACAACCATCATTTTACAGTTGGTAAGGAAGGCCTTTCTCCACATATTCTATTATTTGATTCTCAGAAAAACTCTCAGGTTGATATTACTACTACCCACACATTTATAGATGAAGTTGATGCTCAAAGTAGTAATTACCACCCAGAGTTCACAAGTCAATGACAAGTAAGGACTACAACCCCTCAGTACTAAATTTAATCACCCCTACAGAATGATGACTACATTTCAACCATAACACACACCCAGAAAACAGGAGGGGTTGTTCACAACACACAAACTATTCCAATCTAATACCTTTCCTTCATTCTTCCATCCCTGATCTTTCCGCTCTTCTTCCAGACAGGCAGCCAAGAGCAAGAGAGTTGGCACTTTTAACTCTTCCCTGCCCTGTAGCCATCCATGCTTCTTTTTCCCATCACTCCACCCCCCAAAACAGGCAGAAAGGGGAAACAAGTATTAACAAGTAGTCACTGGATGGTCTCCATGACAGAAGGATCCCAGCACCAAAAAGAAAGGACGTTTCCACAGCTCTAGGCTTAAGTCTCCTTCTATCTTCCAAGAGTCAGGGAGCAAGAAAACATTACAGCAAAGCCCAGGCTACCCCTCTTTATCAGTGCTAGCAGAAGGATTTTAATTAACAGAAAAATGTAAAAGTACCAGTTTTTTAATCGGTCCCGGGCTTCCAACTGGGCTCCCACTTCAAAGCTGATTCCTCGTCTGTTAGGTGGATGCTTTGTCATTTTCAGTCATCAGCGGGGCTGCCTTTATTCTCCTGAAAAAGCCAATTAAATATTTATGAAACTTGGGCAAAGTCTGCCCAGAGTGTAGCATCACTCACTACACATAAAAGACAAACAGGCATTATTCAAAACAAAAAGCTCCAGGAAACCCTGCCAGTGGCTTCTTTCAAGCCTGCTCTCATCCTAACACAGGTGTGCCCTCCACTGGCTCCTCCTTCTCTATTATGCAGTATCCTGTAGTTCCAGGACCCTTGAGGAGACCCCCCACTTAACAATGCTGACCAAGGGCTCACTTAAAGGGGCACCCCTCAGAACTCCAAAAAAAAATAATTGATCTCCAGGTTAAATACAATCATTTGCTAATGCATTCAACAAGTATCTGCTTAAAGACTAGAAAAACAGTCAAGACCAAAAGAGACAGAGTTCCTGTCCTCATGAAGCCTCTAGTCCACGGGGGAAGACAAAAAAGTAGCCAATAAACAGATGAATAACTACAAGCTGCAACTCTTATGAATTTTAAGTAATACAAAAGAAATAAACAAAAGCTGAGACACTGATTTCTGGCCCTATTTGGGAGGCTGGACAAGGAAGAACTATACGTTCTTTGTTCTATTTATATTTTCTGCCTCTTGTCTTCATTCTGACAATTTATATTTTCCTAAGTAATTCTTTATCAAATCTTTGGATACTGGATTGGTGGTCATTTTCTATACGAATAAAATTTATCTTTAGGGATCAGAGGTGGTTCTGATGGAAAATGTAGCCACTCTGAGCTCTTGGGGCACTTAAGCAGGCCACATTCACACAGCAAGCTACCTCAAACAGCATTTTCCCCCACTAAACTTTGGGTCCCAAAAGCTTATACTGCCCAAGTAACACCAGAGCACTGCCAAGGCACCATCTGCCTCATACCAGAAACGTATCTTTGCAATGGACTGACTGAATGTGGAAAAATCACACAAGTGGATCCTCATATCTGATGTGTAATGCCATCACATCTTAGAAAAAATTTGTTTGCAGTACATTACATGAAAAGGCAGGATCCCAAATTACACCACTTTGAGCTCACATTAAAACTTATGTATGTTTGGGACACCTGAGTGGCTCAGTCAATTAAGCATCCAACTCTTGGTTTCAGCTCAGGTCATGATCACAGGGGCCTGGGATCAAGCCCCATGTTGGGCTCCCCCTCACCCTACCCCTCCCCCCACCTGTGCACACTCTTTCTCTTTATAAAATAAATTAATCTTTAAAACCCATGTGTGTTTAGGGGCACTTGGGTGGCTCAGTCGGTTAAGCATCATACTTGATTTCGGCTGAGGTCATGATCTCAGGGTCATGAGATCGAGCCCCACATCAGACTCTGCACTGGGTGTGGAGCCTGCTTAAGATTCTCTCTCCCCCTCGCCCTCTGCCCCTCCCCCTGCTCGTGCGTTCTTTCTCTCTCTCAAATAATAAATTCTTTAAAAAAAAAAAAAGGAGGCTGGTAGAAAAAACAGGTTGTAGGTGACTGTTCTTTTCCTTTTATTTATTAATTTTTTTTAAGTAATCTCTACATCCAACATGGGACTTGAACTCACAACCCTGAGATCAAGAGTCACATGCTCTACCAACTGAGCCAGCCAGGTGCCCCTGTTCTTTTCCTTTTAAACAGTTTCATAGCGGGGCGCCTGGGTGGGTCAGTCATTAATTGTCTGCCTTGGGCTCAGGTCATGATCCCAGGGTCCTGGGATCAAGCCCTGCATCGGGCTCCCTGCTCGGCGGGAAGCCTGCTTCTCCCTCTGCCTCTGCTGCTCCCCCTGCTTGTGTTCCCTCTCGTGCTGTCTCTCTCTCTGTCAAATAAATAAATAAAATCTTAATAAATAAATAAATAAACAAACAAACAGTTTCATAGGGACACCTGGGTGGTTCCGTTGGTTAAGCGTCCGCTCTCGGCTCACGTCATGATCCTGGGTTCCTGGAATCAAGTCCCATGTTGGGCTCCTTGCTCAGCGGGAAGCCTGCTTCTCCCTCTGCCTGCCACTCCCCCTGCTTGTGCTCTCTCTCTCAAATAAATAAAATCTTTTTTAAAAAAAGTTTCATAAACTTAAAGATTTTCACAATAGAAATTTTCCATAAAGAAAAAAAAAAACATGCAATTTGAAGGATGAACTAACTATCCACTAAACAACCAATTCAGAAGGGCTGATACCGGGGAACACACAAAGCAAGTCAAATGAAGGCAGGAATGGTTGACAGTTGTATTAACATTCTAATAAACTGAAAAGTTATTATGTTAAGAAGGAGTGTCTCCAGTATAAGGACCCTAGGAAAGGGAGAGTCAGAGGTCTGACTGGCTTTACCTAACACTCTCCAGGAAAATGAGATATCAAATCTGCTGAGTAAATCCAATCAGTCTAAGTTTTCATTTTGGGGGCACTTGGGTGGCTCAGTCGTTAAACGTCTCTGTCTTCGGCTCAGGTCATGATCCCAGTGTCATGGGATGGAGCCCCATATCAGGTTCCCTGCTCAGCAGAGAGCCTGCTTCTCCCCTCCAGCTTCCCCTGCTTGTGTTCCTCTCTTGCTGTCAAATAAATAAATAAATAATCTTTTAAAAAAAAGTTTTCATTTTGGCTTGACAAATACCACCTCAAATTACTTATCTTTTTATCCCTGATTTCATGCATAAGTAATACACAGATTAATCGTTTGGCCTCCCAGATTATATGAAAAAGTAATGCCAGGGCTGCCTGGCTGGCGCAGTAGGTAGAGCATGCCGCCCTTGATCTCAGGATTGTAAATTTGAGCCCCACGTTGGATATAGATTACTTAAAAATTTAAAAATTTAAAAAAAAGAAAAATAAGAAGTGATGCCAAACAAGAAGAAAGGCAGAGTGGCACTGAACACTCACTGAGCTACTACTATTTTCAGACCTTATGCCCGGGGACAGCTCCCTTTTATATAGGCTATGTATATAATGTAATGGGATTAAATGCTTGGCCTTGAATCCCCAGATCCACCCCATACTAGCTGAATGAATTTGGGTAAATTACTTAACCCCTCTGAATTTGTTTCCTCTCCTTAAAAGGGGTTAGCGATGATAACGGTACCTATCTCCAGGCAGTGGGTGTGAGGATTAAATGAGATAATCCATTTAAGGGGCACAGGACTGGTACAAAGTAAGGACTATAAAGGAATTATTAGCTGTTAATAATTCTATTATTACAAATGAGGAAATTATGCTTAAAGTAATTTGGCTAAGGTTCAGGTGCTAAGTGACAAGCCCCAGAACAAAAGCTCAGGTCTGCTTGATTTCTGAATTAATTCTTTCACCACACAAATTCTCCCCAGGTACCCTAGGAGGCCTTCCATTAAAATACAGGAGTGTGGAAGGAAGGCAGTAAATGAATGAAGATGAGCAAATTATTCCCAGTGCCTCAAAGAAGGAAAAAAAAAAAGGAAAAGAAAGAAACAATTCCTCTTGAGGCTGAATTGTCAGGTCTTCCTTACCATGAACTAAAACCTGTTTCATTCTAACTCTGACCCACTTGTTTGAAGTTTCACTCTCTGGTACTGATGAGGGAGCAGAAGGCTAGCTGAAGACAAAGCATAAACTGACACCCTGCAACCTCTCCCCTCTCCTCCACTCCTGGGTGGGGTTGTGTGACATTCTTCCAGGAAGCTCCTAACTATCTTAATGTTAATGCTTTACTAGAAGGAAAAACATCCATAGCTTGAAAATAGCAAGGCCTCCAGGATCCTGAGAGTCTTCTTTAACATATGAAAGTCATTTTGGCCACCTTCCTTTTTCCTCGCCTCCCTCAACTCCCAAGTATATAATCAGCCACCCCTCACAACCCCAGCTCTTCCTGTCCAAGGGCCCTGTCCCCGTGCTTTAATAAAACCACCATTTTGCACCAAGGACGTCTCAAGAATCTTTCTTGGCGTTGGCTCCAGACCTCACCCCACCAAACCTCACCTACCTTCCTAAACTACATCAGTACAACAAAGAATAAGATGAAGGATTAATCTGACTTTTGTGTCCCATCCCCAATCTTCCCTCACTCCTCTGGGGTGGCAGCGTTTGTTATCACATTAAATCATTCAACAATTCATTAGTGAGTACTATCGGTAAGGCATTGTGCCGGAAATTAGGAATAAGAAATCCAATTTATACTCCCTGCTTCAGTCCACCCACAACACAAACACTGGAAAGAGATGAACAAACTCTAGCAAGGGGAATGACACCCGAGAAATCATCTAAAAGTCTCAATTTAATTGTGTTGTTGTTTTTAAGTCAGCTCTACGCCACACATGGGGCTTGAACTCACAAATCTGACATCGTAAGTTGCATGCTCTACGGATTTAGGCAGCCAGGCACCACAAAGTCTCAATTTAATTTGACAACAACATTAACAAAAAGAGTTCAAGACAGAAGCAGGAATTAAAAAAAAAAAAAAAAAGAGTTACCTAAGAAGTACCTTTTTTTTTTTAACTTCTCACACTTAGTTTTAAACACAGATTGTTCTCAAGATGCCAAAGGGCCAAGATTCGGTAGCTTTCAACTTATCCATTCTTCAGGCCCTTAGCTTATTCTTCCAAATATCTCCAGCTTCCAGAATTAACAGTTAAAGGGAATACATTCAATAAGGACATGGAGGAAAACTAAGAGAAAAAAATTTTATGCAATCTCTATTTATAGAGGATCCCATTTTAAAGACCTTGACAGGACTTTAAGTTATTCCTTTACAATTAAATTTTCCTACAATGGGAACCCACTGCCACAAAGGAGACATAAAGCCTTATTTCCTTAAGTACAGTATTCATGGTCAACGCTCCTGTTATTAGTAATAATGAAAGCTTTAAGTGTATGCTGTGTAATACTGTTTAAAAGGCACTTTCCGAAACTGGGGGAAAAGAGCTACAACGCATATGACAAGGAACTAACTTCCTGTATTAACAAAGAGTGCACACAAACCAAGAACAAAGTCAACTTACTTAAAAGTGGGCAAAGTATAAGAACTGGCAGATTACTGGGGAGGGGGAGATAATACAAAGGTCTAATAGCATATTATACTCTATCTATATAACCTCACCCTAAATTAAAGGAAATACAAATCAAAGTAAAAAATTTTCAGTTCTAAGGCAAAAAAATTTAAAGGTTTTAAACACATAACCAGTGTTTGCAGGGATGAGGAGAAAAAAGCATCCAAATGCACTATTGGTAGAAGCATAAATTGGAAAAGCTTTTCTAGAGGCAACTTGGCACTATCTACAAAAATATACATGGGGGGCACCTGGGTGGCTCAGATGGTTAAGCGTCTGCCTTCGGCTCAGGTCAGGATCCCAGGGTCCTGGGATCGAGTCCCGCATCGGGCTCTCTGCTCCTTGGGAGCCTGCTTCTCCCTCTGCCTCTCTCTCTCTGTCTCTCATGAATAAATAAATAAAATCTTTAAATATATATATATATATATATATATATATATATATATATATATATATATATACATGGGGCGCCTAGCTGGCTAAGTCGGAAGAGCGACTCTTGATCTCGGGGTCATAAATTCAATCCCCATGTTGGGAGTAGAGATTACTTAAATAAAAAATACACATATCTGCAACCCAGCAGCCCCACTGCCAGTAACTTACCCTACAGATACATACCCCAAAGTCTGCCAAATTACCTGTAACATGATCAATATAGCCCTGTAATTTCTGCAGCTAATATGTCCAACAAAAGAGACCTCGTTAAATGAATTATGGTTCATCACAACAGAATGTACAGCCATTAAAAGGAATAATGGCAGTCAGTAGATGCTGATATGGAGCCATCTGTAAGACATATTGTCAAGTAAAAAGGGCACGGTATAGAGGCATATGTATGGTATTATCATTTCAATGTAAACAGACAGACACATCTATTATAGCATATGCATAAAATTATTTCTTAAAAGGAACTACGAAACTGTTGTTTTTTAAAAAAGATTTTATTTATTTATTAGAGAGAGAGTGAGAGAGGGGTGAGGGGCAGAGGAAGAAGCAGACCCCTGGCTGAGCAGGGAGCCCAATGCAGGGGTTAGATCCTGGAACTCCAGGATCATTACCTGAGCCAAAGGCGGACAATTAACTGACTGAGCCACCCTGGCGCCCGAGAACTAAGAAACTGTTTAAGTAGTTCCCTTAATGAGAGGAATGGAGCATGGAAATGTAACTTTTCATTTTTTATCTTATTATATTGTTCGAATTTTCTAACCTTAAGAATGTACTTTTTTTGTCGGCAGGGATTATCTAGTTGGTAAGATTTTAATTTGGGGTTACTTCTTTATTACTTTTTTTTTTTTTTAAATATTACTTAAATATACAAAAGTCCTTTCATTCTTACACTGTCTTACCAGACCTTCATAACTGCCAAGTGATCTAGTTAGAACTATATGTGATGTTCCCATGGCACACAAAGAAAACTGAGGTGCAGAGGAGCTAGCCGCTTCAGAGGTCCTCCGAAGCAGGAGACATCCTGGGATGCTGGGTGGCTCAGTCGGTTAATCATCAGGTCATGATCCCAGGGTCCTGGGACAGAGTCCCAAATTGGGCTCCTTGCTCAGCAGGGAGCCCACTTTTCCCTCTGCCTGCCGCTCCCCCTGCTTGGGCTCTCTCTCTCTGACAAATACATAAATTTAAAAACCTTAAAAAAAAAAACAAAAAGCAGGAGACATCCCTCTTATAACATGTAACAGGATTTTCCCAAAAATACACAAATTACTTCTTAAAGGCCCTTCTTCTCTCCCCTACCAAAGTTCTTACTGTGCTTATTATATTCATGCCTTTAGATATAAACATAATTTGAATACAGGCAGGAAGATTAAGTAATTGGATGCTTTAATATTGTGTCAGAATTATCACACCATTATATAACAAGCAAAAATACTTAATTTTTCAGAAAGGACAAAACCTAAGACTGGCCCAGCTGTGGGGAAACTGAACATCTGAACCACTGCCTAGGGCCCTGACCATGCCATCTTTTTATTATCTCAATCTGCAAGCAAGGAACAAGCTATAAAACTGCTTAGACACTTGGACTCAGTAACTTCAATGTGAAGAATACAGCCCAGGATAAAAATAAATCATTTGTAAAAACGAGAAAAAATACCTCAACATAATGATATAAGAATGTGCAATTTTGGGACGCCTGGGTGGCTCAGTCGGTTAAGCGTCTGCCCTCAGCTCAGGTCACGATCCCAGGGTCCTGGAATCGAGTCCCGCATCGGGCTTCCTGCTCCTTGGGAGCCTGCTTCTCCCTCTGTTTCTCTCTGTCTCTCATGAATAAATAAATAAAATCTTTAAAAAAAAAAAAAAAAAGAAGATAAATGGAGGCCACATTCTATCCTCCAACTGAGAAGTTTACCTTTATGAGGACAAAATAAAAAAGTAGAAAACTAATATTTTTATAGGACTTAAAACTGACAAAATATCAAAGATGATTTATTTTGTACATAATTTAATTATTTATTTATTTTAATTTAATTTATTATTTAATTATTATGGTACATATCTGGGTGTCTTGTTGATGGACTGGCCATGTTTGCATAAGTCATACAAGGAATGCATGATTCATCAATTATTACATATTTATTCCATAAGATTATTTTTATAACTTTATGTTTGCAAATTTCTCATGTTGTTATGGGTTAAGATTTTCATAGAATAGGTAACATTGAAAGTAATGATTTAAAGGATTAAAAAATATGATTGCATTCAAAGTATATAAATTTTAATATGTTTTTATAAGAAATAAAGAAAATGTAAAAAAAAAAAAACAAGAAAAACAATAGCTCTTTAGATAAAACTCTGGGGAAACTAGATATAGTTCACATGTTTAAAAACAAGAGAATACTGGGGCACCTGGGTGGCTCAGTTGGTTAAGCATCTGACTCTTGATTTTCTCGATCTCAGGGTTGTGAGATCAAGCCTGCTTGGGATATTCTCTCTCTCTCTCTCTCTCTCTCTCTCCCCTCCTCCCCTCTCCCCCTGCCACTTCCGCTCTCTCTCAAACAAAAAAACAAAAAACCAAGAGAATATTTAAATAAAATCTAATGTAGTAGGATTATACTCTAAGCTCCATTAGGGAAAGGAATGACTGATGTTCAACAGATGCAAAATAAATGAACTAAAAAATAAAATGACAAGGATGTGAACTAACTTTACAAAAGAACAGACAGAAAATATCCTTAGGCAGACTAACAAGACCTACATAAAAAACATTTTTAATGATAATAACAATAGCTAACTCTACACATATTAAGTCATGTAATCCTTACAGCAACTACAGAAGTAGCTACCATTATTAATCCTCACTGCAAAAATGAGAAACAGAGGAACAAAGGAAAGTTAGGGACATCCTAGGACACCCATATGGTAAGAGGCTGTGCCAAGATTTGAACCATAGGCCCTATGTCTCCAGATTCTCAACCACTACCACATATTTATGAGCTACATCTTTGAGTTCTCTTTCTTAATTCATTAAATGAGTATTAATAATGGCCCCAAAGGGCACCTGGGTGGCTCAGTGGTTAAACGTCTGGCTGCCTTCGGCTCAGGTCATGATCCCAGTGTTCTGAAATTAAGCCCCACATTGGGCTCCCTGCTCAGCGGGGAGCCTGCTTCTCCCTCTCCCACTCCCCCTGCTTGTGTTCCCTCCCTGTGTATCTCTGTCAAATAAATAAATAAAATCTTTAAAAATAAATAAATAAAAATAAAATAATGGTCCCTATGTTGGATGCTATAAGAATTAGGTGAGAAAAGATGTACAAAGTCCCTATTTGTAGGGACACAAACTAGGTACTCAAAAAATGGCAGCAGAATTTTCCTAATTCATAATACATTTACAGTTACTGTTGTATTGTCAAGGACTCTGGGTTTTATTTTGGAAGACGTGAAAGAGTACTGTAGCCATGGTAACTGGAGGTCCTGCCCTCAGCAACCCCATTGTGCTCAAGGAGAAGGAACTGAGGGCTCAAAGTAATAAAGAATTAAAGTGATAGATGGGTATGGAACAAGACCTTTCAACGAGTCAGCTGAGACAGAATCAGGGAAAAATAAACCCAGGGACACTCAAGGGAAGAATGTCAATCACCAGAAACTACAGAATAAGCTTTGTGATAACCTAATAGTGCTTACCACCAGGCTTGCATTCAACCTCCATTTAATGGTGATGGTGCCTCTGAAACTTAATACATCCCCTTTTCAATGGAAGGACACTTCAAGCAAAACACCAGCTTAAATCTTTATGCCTCCTTCATTCAATAAATATTTATTTTTTTTAAAGATTTTGTTTATTTGAGGAGGGCTGGGGGGAGGAGCAGAGGGAGAAGGGACAAGCAGACTCCACGCTGAGTGCAGAGCCCAACACAGGGCTCTATCCCACCACCCTGAGATCACAACCTGAGCCAACCAACTGAGCCAGCCAGGTGCCCCTCAATAAGTATTTATTGAATGCTTATGTGCCAGGTGCTGCAGAGAGATACTGGGAGGACAAGATTATCCCAACCCTGTTCTCTAGCAGGGAATGCAGGCAATAAACAAGATACACACAAAGAAGATAATCTCTGGCAGGATAAGCATCCTGGGGAAAAACCCAACAAAATATTGTGAACCAGTGACATGGGAGGACCACTTTAGATAAGGCTGTTACAAAGGACTCTGAGGAGTGGAGATCTGACAGAGATCTAAATGACGAGGAGACAACCATGGAAGATCTAGGGGGAAAATTCTAGGCAAAGGGAAAGTCCTACAGGCAAGGTGCCTCAGGCGGGAATGAGGTCTCCTCTCCCTCACAGCCCTGTGCCTAGGAGGTGTAGACTAGCCAGCAGCCCACAGTGTTGTCCCATAAAAGCATAAACAGTATCAGCAGGTCCAGTGACACCTTGATCTCACAGGAGGAAGTTTCCAAGGGGACTCTTTGCCGAAGTTCTGTCTTGGAGGAAGGTCAGAAATGCTTAGGGATGGGGGAGGCAGACAGGTTTTAGACTCAGATTCTTACCAATCCTGGCTCCACTAATTGGCAGAGTTAAGATGAGAAAAATCACTGAGCCTCTCTCTGTTTACCCCATCTATAAAATGGGATTAATAACCCCTACCTCTTGGGGTTGTTGTGAGGAATAAGTGAGCTAATGGGTGTCCAATACTTAGCACAATAAACACTAAATGTTCAGTACTGAAATAAAATGGTTGTGTAACAGTAATAGCAGCAAAAAGGACATCAGACACAAAGGATTACAGTCTAGTCAATATTATCATGAAATATTAACAAATAGTATCCAATATAGTAAAGAACATAAAAAGCATGTCTTTAGTCCTAGGGAGATGAAAAACTGGTTCAAGTGGGGGGCAAGGGCCCCTGACCACTACCCTCATTTCCTCAAGGACACAGAAGAAAGATTGGATCTAAAGCAAAGACCAGTTCCATTCCTCGGGCCCTTCCCCAGGTGAAACTGTAAGAGCTGAATTAACCTCTTTTATTTGAGGGGGTTAGGAAGTAAGCAAAGGAAAGGGGGTGAGAAATTAGGAAAGGAGAAAGGAAAGAAATAGGCCAAAAATTCCCTTACCCTCTTTATGGATACTTGAAATGCTTTCTCCAAGAGCCAAGCTTTTCCTTCTACAATTAAAATTCAGACAGAGAGCAAACACAGGTTGAGTTTACTTATTCCAAATTACTGAGAATGAGTTGGTCAAATCAGTGATCTTCCCAGAAGCAGTGGAAAGGGCCTATTGTCCAGGCTGGGCTCCAGAATATATTTGCTCAATGACCTTTGGCACCTTACTCAACTTCACTGAGCTAATCATCCTATCCTCACAAGTTCGTTTTCTCCTCATCAGAGTTTAAGGCCCAAGACTGGCCAATGTGCCAAGCTAGAAACATGGATATCACCCTTGCCTCCCACTCACACTCACCACTTTGTAACACCTACTTCTAGGTCTCTGCCACTTCAGGCCCCCATCAGATCTAATCCAATTACTACAACAGCTTTCACTGGAGCTCAAAGCCCCTAGCCACACCCTCCCAGATCCAAATCAATACTGTCTCATAAACTCACATCTTCTGACTGCCTGTTTTACTACAGATACTATTCTAAGTGCTTTATATAACCAGCATCTCATTTAGTGTCTACCTTATAGATCTGTAGTGATGATGATGATAATTCTTTTTTTTTTATTATTTTTTATTTATTTGCGAGAGAGAGAATGAGAGACAGAGAGCATGAGAGGGAGGAGGGTCAGAGGGAGAAGCAGACTCCCTGCTGAGCAGGGAGCCTGATGTGGGACTCGATCCCGGGACTCCAGGATCATAACCTGAGCCGAAGGCAGTCGCTTAACCAACTGAGCCACCCAGGCGCCCTCATTTTTTTTTTTTTAAGATTTTATTTATTTGTCAGAGAGAGAGCACACAAGCAGGAGTAGGGGCAGGCAGAAGGAGAAGTAGGCTCCCCACTCTAAAATAAATTTCTGGGGGCGCCTGAGTGGCTCAGTTGTAAAGCGTCTGCCTTCAGCTCAGGTCACGATCGCAGGGTCCTAGGATGGAGCCCCGCGTCGGGCTCCCTGCTCAGCGGGGGGCCTGCTTCTCCCTCTCCCTTTGCCTACTATTTCCCCTGCTTGTGCTCTCTCTCTCTGTTAAATAAATAAAATCTTTAAAAAAAAATTAATCAATCAGTTCAGGTTATATGTCAATTGTATCTCAATAAAAAAAAAACACAGCTCAGTAGTTCCCCTATGAAACCAAGGTCAAGCTACTCAGTGTGGCATTAAGGCTGAGTGAGTTGGCCATTGTGACCAAACCAACCTCGGAGTCTCTAAGGGTGGGCGCTTAAAAATAGGACAGTAGGCAAGCTTAGCAGAGGGGCAGTGGCACACAGTGGTTAGGTGCCAGAACTCTGGAGTGAGACAGGCTGGGTTTGGATCCCAGCTCCAATATTTTCCAGATAACCCTGTGCAAGTCATTTTCTCTGTGAACCTCAAACTCCTCACCTGTAAAATAGGAATAGTACCAGTACCAACTTCATACCTTCATACAGGTGTTGTGAAGAGAGAAATTACTTGGGCTCTCGGAGTATTACTGATTTCGAGCCACACACACAGCCAGACCCCTTATAGTTCCAACCTCCAGGACCTTTGCTCGAACAAGCTGCTTTCTCTGCCCAGTCCTTCCACACTACCCAAAGGGCTTGCGGGGCCAGCAGCCCACTACTATATTCTCCCAAGGCAGTCTGGCCTGTTCTCTGGGCCCCAGCACACAGCACTCGACACTGAAACTGCCTGTCTCTGAGCGCTCTCTCACAAGGCCCTGAACTCCCTCATAGGCAGCCCCAGCATTTAACAAGCAGTGCCCTTACGGGGTGGTCAGGTAATTGTTAAATGTCAACTTCCTCACTGGCAGAATGAAAACAGGAAAAAAGACAAGTATCATTCCCCTAGAAGGAAGTAGAGATTCAAGACATCACGTGGAGGCTCTCTGAAAGTGCTACCCACGGGTAAATGAAGGAACCCTTATTACTCCTTAGGGGCAGGGGAGGAAGGCAAGGCATAGGGAATGAGGCACCTGAAGACAGACCACAACTTCGCTCCTGGGGCCTAAGAAAAGCTGTATTCGTTTTTCAGTCAGGGGGAGGCTCCAGTCCGTAAATGTTAGTATCTGTGGAGTGGGTTTGTATGACTAACTTTTAGGAGGGAGTTTTTTTTTTGTTTTTTAAAGATTTATTAGAGAGAGAGAAGAGAGTGTGTGCATGCAGGCACTCCCAAGTAGGGGGAGGGACAGAGGCAGACGAATCTCAAGCAGACTCCCCAAAGAGTATGGAGCACCACTCGGGTCTCCGTCTCACGAACCAGAGATCACGACCTGAGCAGAGTCCGATGCTTAACGGACTGAGCCACCCAGGCGCCCCAAGGGAGCCTTTTCTTAAACATACCTAAGCTGTTTTTACAGGACTCCTTAATTGAGGTATCACTATATTACAAAAGAAAACAATTTGAATATGGAGTCATTACTCCACGGGGCCTCCAAAGACACTTTCCTGAATTACAACGGTTTCATGCTTATGGTGTTTTAAAGACAAAGTATTTAATAGTTAACTAATTCATTACCTTATTCTTTAAATATTAACTTTTATTCCTGGCCTTTATTATTAATACCAGGAAATGGCTTACATTTACTTCACCTAAATCCTTGACAAATACCTTATTTCCAACAACGCAGAGAAGCTGGCAGTATTATCCCATTTTACTGAGGAAAAGGAGGCTTAGTGCAAATAATTTGCCCATGGTCACCTGACTAGATGGAAGAGCTGGGATTTGAGAAGCAGGACCTCCTCTAAGACCCACTATACTTAATACTACTTTTAAAAATAGGACCTTTAGAAATATAAATAAATAAATGAGGCCTTTGGGATATCTGTACACTAATGATATTAAGGGATTACTGTTTCAGTTGTTCTGTGTAAAAATGAAAAAAAAATTTAAGTGTCTTTTCCTTCTCCACTGATAGAGTTACGGATAAAATACAAACTAACAAACAACATGAAAGGATTTTAAAAACAATTTGTGAGGAATAATAACATACACTCAACTCTTCACAGTTTACCAAGTTTTGATAAACTTGTACATTAGGTTTTCTCACTCCCATTTTAAAGATTAAGAAATGGGGCGCCTGGGTCACTCAGTCGGTTAAGTGTCTGCCTTTGGCTCATGTCATGATCCCAGGGTCCTGGGATCAAGCCCCGCATCAGGCTCCCTGCTCAGCGAGGAGGCTGCTTTTCCGTCTGCCTCTGCCTGCCGCTCCCCCTACTTCTGCTCTCTTTCTCTCTGTCAAATGAATAAATAAAATCTCAAAAAAAATAAAATAAAAAATAAAGATTAAGAAATGGGGCACCTGAGGGGAGACAAACCATGAGAAACTATGGACTCTGAGAAACAAACTGAGGGTTGTAGAGGGGAGGAGGAAGGGGGATGGGTTAGCCTGGTGATGGGTATTAAAGAGGGCATGTACTGAATGGAGCACTGGGTGCTATACGCAAACAATGAATCATGGATCACTATATCAAAAACTAATGATGTAATGTATGGTGATTAACATAACATAATAAAAAAAATACAAGGGAAAAAAAAGAAATGGGGCACCTGGGTGGCTCAGTCAGTTAAGTGTCTGCCTTCAGCTCAGGTCATGATCCTGTAGTCCTGTGATAGAGCCCCATGTTAGGCTCCCTGCTCAGTGAGGAGTCTAGTCTGCCTCTCTCTCTCTTTCCCTCTGCCCATGACCCCAACTTGTGCACTCACTCTCTCTCTCAAATAAATAAAATCTCTTTTTTTAATATTTTATTTATTTATTTGACAGAGAGAGAGAGAGCACAAGCAGAGGGAGCAGGCAGAGGGAGAAAGAGAAGCAGGCTCCCTACCAAGTAAGGAGCCCCATGTGGGACTCGATCCCAGGACCCTGGGATCATGACCTGAGCCGAAGGCAGACGCTAACAACTGAGTCACCCAGGTGCCCCTATTTTAATTTTTAAAAAATATTTTATTTAGGGCGCCTGGGTGGCTCAGTCGTTAAGCGTCTGCCTTCGGCTCTGGTCATGATTCCAGAGTCCTGGGATCGAGTCCCACATTGGGCTCCCTGCTCCGCGGGAAGTCTGCTTCTCCCTCTCCCACTCCCCCTACTTGTGTTCCCTCTCTCGCTGTCTCTCTGTCAAATAAATAAATAAAATCTTTAAAAAAAAATTAAAATAAATTGCGGCACCTGGGTGGCTCAGTTGGTTAAGCCTTCGGCTCAGGCCATGATCCCAGAGTCCTGGGATCAAGTCCCACATCGGGCTCCCAGCTCATCGGGGAGCCTGCTTCTCCCTCTGACCCTCTCCCCTGTCATGCTGTTTCTCTCTAATAAAAAAATAAAATTAAAATAAATAAATAATAAAAAAATAAAATCCTAGGATTATGTTCCTGACATGGGATAAGCTCTCATTAGATCAAACCATCTTTTTTTTTTTTTTTAACGTAAGCTCTAGGGGCGCCTGGGTGGCTCAGATGGTGAAGCATCTGCCTTTGGTTCAGGTCATGATCTCCAGGTCCTGGGATTGAGCCCCATGTCCGGCTCCCAGCTCAGTGGAGAGTCTGCTTCTCCCTCTCCCTCTGCCTCTCCCCCTGCTTGGGCTCTCTTTGTCTCTTTCCCTCTCTCTCAAATAAATAAATAAATCTTAAATAAATAAATAAATAAATAAATAAATAAATAAATAAATAAATGTAAGCTCTAGGGGCGCCTGGGTGGCTCAGTCGGTTAGGTGTCTGCCTTTGGCCCAGGTCATGACCCCAGGGTCCTGGGATCGAGCCCTACATCAGGCTCCTTGCTCAGCGGGAGCCTGCTTCTCCCTCTGCTTCTGCCTACTGCTCCCCCTGCTTGTTCTGTCAAATAAATAAATAGAACCTTTAAAAATAAATAAATAAAATATATGTAAGCTCTATGCCCAATGTGGGGATTGAACTCACAACCCTGAGATCAAGAGTCCCTTGTTCTACAGACTGAACCAGCCAGGCGCACCCAAACCATCATTTTAAATCCTTCCCCAGACTCCTCCTCTCCCTCCTTCAACGAAGACCATGGATCCAGACACCACCTGCCTTTCATACAAACTGCCCTACTTATGCCTGGTGACTCACACCAGGCTCCTAAAATTTTATGGGATTTCTGCAAGCTCATTACTTCCATTATTTGGTCAAAGAAAGCAAAGAACAGCTGGATATCCACCCAGTCCAAGATCTAGCAAAGTTGTCACAGCATCACAAATCAGGGTTTCAATTTTCAACAGGTTACCCTAAGTTAAGGTTAGCCAGTCAACAAGCTATAAGGCGCAATTGCTGAGAGAGAGAAGACAGGAACATCCTCCCTTTCTCTGAGCTTACAATCTAACCAAAGAGGCTCTAAGTAAGAACAGATTTTGGCTTAAAGAATGTTTATCATGAAAAATGTAAACTTCCCCCCAGTAGCTCCTAGAGAGATGAGAAAGGAAGGTTAGGGAGTTATATACAACCTTGAGCCCTGATTTCCAGGCAGTGTCAGGTGTTCTCAAAGAACTGTTTCACTCACTGATGAAGTTATTTGAAATCTAGATTTCTTATCATTGTCCTTAGCAATTTCTTGTCTGGGCTTTATGAGTATATTGTTAGGGAAAAAGCACTTGAAGTCATTTTTAAATAGTGCTTGCAGGGCGCCTGGGTGGCTCAGTTGGTTAAGCGACTGCCTTCGGTTCGGGTCGTGATCCTGGAGTTCCGGGATCGAGTCCCGCATCGGGCTCCCTGCTCGGCGGGGAGTCTGCTTCTCCCTCTGACCCTCCTCCCTCTCATGCTCTCTGTCTCTCATTCTCTCTCTCTCAAATAAATAAATAAAATCTTTAAATAAATAAATAGTGCTTGCACTCAGGATACACTTTCAAATTTCAGATAGGGAGTTTGAGCACCTTTAAAATCCTGGGAGAAGTACCAGGTGGCTGAACCCCCACAGATACGGAAGACCTTTGGGAGAAGAGGACTAAAAGCATTACATCTCACTTTCCCCAAACTCCAGCCAAAAGGAAACTGTCTGCTTCACTTTTAAATTTCATTCTGCCTACCCTGCTAATTCAAAGCCAAAAAGAAAACTGGAGTGGGAGGGTGCCTCGGTGGCTCAGTCAGTTAAGCATCTGCCTTTGGCTCAGGTCATGATCCCGGGGTCCTGGGATGGGCTCCCTGCTCAGCAGGGAGCCTGCTTCTCCCTCTCCCTCTGTACCTCCGCCTGCTTGTGCTCTCTCTAGAGTTCTCTCTCTCTCATAAATAAAATACGTAAGAAAGCAAGCAAGCAAGCAAGCTGGGGTGGGGAGGAGAAAACACTTTTTAAATGTATTGTAAGATGAGAAAACTTACCAACATAGTTGTATATAAACTACAAGACTCCCTGTTAGTGATTCAGAAAGTACCTAACACTGAAGGAACACTGAGTAACAGTGAGAAGTTCAGGCAATTTTGAATGAAATTAAGCATGGAACTGGCAGAGGACATGGAGGCAGAAGTATGTTGAAGTTGGGTGTGAGGACAAGCTGCCTGACTAGGCTAGAAAAGAGGCAGTGACAGGAGTGACTTGATCGATTGGCAGCCTGCCCAACAGAGCACGTGAAGGAAATCAGATCTGCTAACAACAAGCTCCCCACACACTGGGTTTCTAAGCAAGGTACTGACAAAGACTCAGAGCAGGGTAGACCTTGGAGATAATCAGCCCCTCATTTTACAACTGGGGAGAATGAGGCCCAGTAGCATTCAGTGACTTGCCTGAGGTCTCACAGTGAGTGGAAGAGCTGGGACTAGGGCCAAATGCAGATCAAATCCGTTACTGAAGAGGATCTGATATTCATGTGAGGGATGAGGGGGGAGGGGGAGGCACGGGACACAAAACAGTCTAGTCATTCAGGTTTGTCCTGATTAGAGCCCAGAACAGGATTATGCTGGAAAAAAGGCCACGACAGGTGACAGCCAGGGAAATAGGTGCAGATGACTTAAGACATTTAGGAAAGAAAAACCCACTAAGACTTATTTGGTACAAAAAGAGAGAGAGCATTATAAGCACTGATTGCTATCAAAGAATATCATCTTCCCACCAGCATTCACCTTTGTGAAGCTCTGGTACAGAGATAAGCCAGCAGCTTCTATTCAAGGTCCAGGCACCTGCCTTTCCCAGGCCCATTTCCAGAACCTAGAAAACCAAGGACTCCTTGTCAATTCCAACACATATGACCTACCCATGGTAGGATGACAAGTGAGGACCTAGAGAGACGAGATGGCTAACTACTATATCAGCCCTGCAGTATTCACTAGAAGACTCTACATCAAGGGGCACCTGAGTAGTTCAGTCGGTTGAGTGTCCATCAGGTCATGATGTTGGGGTCCTGGGATGGAGCCTCACTTCTGACTCCCCACTCAGTGGGGAGTCTCCTTGTCTCCCTCTCCGTCCCACCACCTGTGTGCCCTCATTCCCGTGTCCCCCCCTAAAATAAATCAATCAATTAAAAAAAAAAAAAAAAAGAAGAGGAGCTTCTGGATGGCTCAGTCAGTTAAGCATCTGCCTTAGGCTCAGGTCATGATCCCAGCGTCCTGGGATCAAGCCCTGGGTCCTGGGTCGGGCTCCCTGCTCAGCTGGGAGTCTGCTTCTCTCTCCCCCTGCTCTTGTGCATACACACACTCTCTTTCTATCTCCCTCTCAAAAAAATAAATAATCCTAAAACTTTTTAATTTTAAATTTTAAAAAAATTTAAAAATTAAAAAAGAAGAAGAAAAAGACTCTATGTCAAGAATTATGTTCAGGGACACCTGAGTGGCTCAGCCATTAAGTGTCTGCCTTTGGCTCAGGTCATGATCTCGGGGTCCTGGGATCAAGCCCCGTATTGGGCTCCCTGCTCAGCGGAAAGTCTGCTTCTCCCTCTCCCTCTGCTGCTCCCCCTACTTGTGCTCTTTCTCCCTCTGTCAAATAAATAAATAAAATCTTAAAAAAAAAGAAAGAAATTTTAGCCATGGTTTTAAAAGCTAAATGCTAGACTAACTGTAATTATGTATAACTAATAGTCCTCAGCAGGGGACTATGGCCTTGTACAAACTTTAGGGGATATGTCTAGATAAAGAGAAAATGGAAAATAATACCTCAGCGTAAGGCTAACCACCACCTTCCTATTTCCACAGAGATATCCTTGGCTTTGTGTATAGAACTTTGCTACTCAAAGTATAGTTCAGTAATATTGGTATCACCTGGGAATTAGAAATGCAGATACTGAGGCAGCAGCCTAAAACTACTAGATCAGAATTTGCATGTTAGCAAGACCCTTCCCCCAGAGGAGATTTATATGCACATTCAAGTTTGAGAAGCACGACACAAAATACTTTAAGGGTGCACTGTATATAGCAATACCAAAAAGATAAAGTACCAAACAGGCATATAAAGAGACAAAATATCTGCTCACTTTCTGTATATCATATTTTATTAAGTACTGATCAGACAGACCTTCAGTGTTTTTAATCAATTTGGTATTTACTAACGACCACATGATCTAAATGTGGGATCCATTTCACTTCCTGAAATAACATACCTTAGCTCTAGAGCTTTCAAGCACATGAAATATAGAACAGTTTAGTTGTTCTGAAAATATAATAATGGTTAATTTTATGCAAGTTCCAACACTGAGTTCAGAGCACTTCTCTACAAGCCCCATTAATTCCTACAGGTTCCTGGGAGTATCATTAAATCCCCCAGCATCCCTAAGAAGCAGGTGCTTGGCAAACATCCAATCTCCAAATGAGATTCAGAAGGATGTGGTCCTGAAAATGCAGTACTTTCCTGCCTCATCCTGCCAGTGTAGCTTCTCAGGCCCAAACTCTCTCCCCCACTGAGGCCTCATACAGCTGCACACTCAAGTACTTCCCAAAAGGGAGAAAGGTCAGAGGTATCATTATCCCATAAGCACTTGGGATTCCAGCTGTGGAGAAATTAATCCGGTTAGGGGTTCAGGCAGAGAAGCCCTGAGTAAGATCTGGAAAGGCAGAAAGAACTACAAAAGAAAGAACCTACTGAGAGGCTTTTATACAGGTCCCAGATATTTGGTCCCAGATATTAGGAGAGGTCCCAGATATTTGGAGATTCTAAGGTGGGGATTGGGAGCAAGGCTTGGCAGACATGTGAGAAAATGATGGGGAGAGATGAGTATCCAACCCCCACATGCACCTCAGGGACAAGAACAAAAAGATAAGAGATTCCTCCAAATGACCTCTTTTCTTGATAAAAGGAAGAAAGCCAATATAGGGAGGAAGCTTATGAGTTGGAAGCAAGACTGGAAGAATCCCTTCAGAATGTTTTCCCAATATATGGGGGAAAAGCAAAGGAGAAAACAGTACACATTTAACCAGAATCTTACAGGAAGCAAACCACCAGGAGAATTAAGAGTCCTGTGAATAATCAAAGAAAGGCAAGGGGATTCCTTTCCAGTTTAAAATCGGTGCTGGAGGGTCAGACAGTCCTGGACTTAAGGCCACCTCCAGCTCAAGGAGTAAGTAGAAAAGGGAAAATCTCTACAGACACCAGTAAGCAGAGCAGTGTCCAAAGGGAGTTAGAAACCAGAAAAATGCAGAAAATGGGATAGGGCAAACTAAGATAGAAGAGTTTCTGTTAGTAGAAAGCAGAAAGATAAAAGATAAAGTAGACATACGAAAGACAACATGCAGGCACCCTTTTGGAGGGGGATCTTTTCCTTGGGGGAGGGGAATTCAGGAGATGTGACTATAGGAAGTATGCTCAGAAAAAAGGTCGCAGAGGCAGAGAAAGTGCTGTGCAGAAGATATGCATTCACCAGAGGAAGGAAGAGGAAATGGGTGCCCTGACCAAGCAGGGAGAGCACCTAAAAGGGAAATGGGGTTCCAAAGAGGAAAGGAAACTGAGGAATGAAAATGTCTTGGATAGAAGAAAAGCTAAAAAGGATAGGAGGCATGCTCAAGAACCAAGGATCATGGCCCCGGAATGAGAAGACTTAGAAAAAAATGTGTGTCCTCCCGACTTAAAAGGTTTCAGGAAGGTGGCTGCACCCTGAGAACTGTACAACCAAAAGGGGTGGATTCTGTACATTTTGGAAACACAGGAAATAAATACACTCTCAGATATGAAAATGAGTCCCCCCCAGGAAATAAAGTAGTTCCTCGATTTGAGGAACTCATGAAAATGAGTGCAACCCCAAGAATACAGTGACTAGAAAAAGCAGTGAATTCCTTTATTTGTGCAACCGCAAATATCCACCTACAAACTTCAGGATTTGGATCGCATTTTCAGTAGACTCTGGAAATAAGGAGCACCCCCAGATTTCAAGGGCTGGGGAAACGAAGTAGCCCCTAAATTTAAGAAATTTTGGAAAGCATGTTGCAAGATCTGGGGCCTGGAGAAGGGAATTCTTTCTTGGATTTGTGGGAATAGAAGCACCCCCAAAACTTTGGTTACTGGACCCCAGATTTGACTCAATAAAGGGGCAAACCCCAAAATCTGAAAGGAGTGCGTGTTCAGATTGGAGGCTCGGAAAAGGGAGTGTCCTCCCAATTTGGGGGGGGTGCCTGAGAAATGGGTTACATCCTCCGTTTGAGGGACTTTGGAAATTAAGATAAAACCCCAGGGCTGGAGTTTAAGAAAGGGGATGCACCACATTCTCTAAACTATAGAGAAAGGGGACACTCCCATAGTCAGGGGCTTGAGAAAGGGGTGTGCTCCTCAGAATAGGATAAAAGAGTCAATAAAAGAAAACGCGTTCCCAAAGCACAAGGTAAGAGCAGCGGCTGGTGGTGGAGCTCCCGGGGACCACACAGCTCAGCCTCTAGCCCTAGCGCTTACCCCCCACCCCCAACACGGCCCGCTCCGCGCCCCGAGCCCGCACCCCGCGGCCCAGCCCCCTCGAGCGGCGCTGATTGGCCGCGGCCGCCGTCATTCCCTCGGGCAGCCCTGAGGATTGGGCGCCGCTCGCACGCCCGCCACGCTCTCAGCAGCGGTCCCTGGGCCTCCCTCCGGGCTGGGCGAGCGGGGCCGGGCGGGGAGCGAGGCCGGACAGGGGACCGGAGCAGCCGTGGCGGCCGTCACCGCTCCCGCTAGCACAGCGCGCGCAGCGCGCGGGCCCGGCCCAACCCGGCCCAACCCGGCCCCGGCCAGCCGGCTTCTCCTCGCCGCGTCTCGCCGCGAGCTCACCTCACAGCCCCGCTCCGGCTGCGCCGCTCCAGGACCAACCGACAGAAGGACTCTGCGTGCTGCGCACCACGTGACCCTCGGGACGCGCCCAGCGTATCCCCCGCCCCCCACACACACGCACCCTCGCCACCACCGAGTGACGCAGCGCCCCAGCTGCCCCGCCCTCGGCCCCGCCCCGCCTGATCCCCGTGGAGATGGCTCCCGCGGGCCACGCCTACTGCCCTGACGCGCGGGAACCAGGCCGGCGCCCTGATCCAGAGCACGAAGTCCCCATTCACCCATAACCACTGAGGTAACACGAAGCCTGGGACTGGACACTACCCATCACCTGTTAATTTCGCCGCCTAAGTGCATCTCGAAGCCTCCCACTTTTCTCCATCCCGCTGCCGACACTCCAGTCTAGGCCACCTCTCTCTTAGATGATGGTGCTGGTGCCCTCCATCCCATTACCCTTTCCCCTTCCAATCCATTCTTCACACACAGACAATGGAGCTTTTCAAAACTCAGGTATAATCACAGCCACACCTTGCTCAAAACCCATTGCCCACTGTTCTTCGGGGGTTGAAATCTTAATCTCCACTGTAGCCTATCAACCAGGCTCTTCGAAGCCTGAACCTAACCTGCCTTTCTCACATTCTCACACATCCTGCTTTCCCACGTTCTCGACCTCTTTCTTTCTTTTTTTTTTTTAAGATTTTATTTATTTATTAGAGAGAGAGAGAGACAGCGAGAGGGAACACAAGCAGGGGGAGTGGGAAAGAGAGAAGCAGGCTTCGCGCCGAGCAGGGAGCCCGATGCGGGGCTCGATCCCAGAACCCTGGGACCATGACCCGAGCTGAATGCAGTCGCTTAACCAACTGAGCCACCCAGGCGCCCCTCGACCTCTTTAAAGTAAGTGCTCAAGCCAGGTTCCTTGCCGCCTCAGGGTCTCTGCACTAATACCTCCAACACTTTGCCTCATTAACTCCTAGCTAGGAAAGGATTCCAATGCTGGTGTGCAGAGGAGCTGTATTTTGCCTCTGGGGACCTAGGTGGGAGTTGCAGCCACAACCAAAGGGTATGAAATGTTTTCCCAACGGGACTTGGGAAGTCCCAAGGAGAAAGGCTGAACATTTGTTATTTTTGAGCGACATGAGGACTTTAATTTACATCAGAAAGACAAAGCAGCCAGATTGCACTTCTTAAAATGTAAATCCAATCATGTCACTGCCCTGCTTAAAATGGCCAATCCGTTCACCTGCATCCTTCACCCTTGTTCATCCTCCGGCCACAATGACTTTCTGTCAGTTTCTATGGTTCTTTCTAAATTCTTTCCAGCTGCTGGATCATCAAATAAGCTGTTGCTTTTTGCAAAGCTAACTCTTCATCATGCAGGTCTGTTTGTCATCACCTTAGTGAGACTCTCTTTAGCTGCATTATTTAAAAGTGCTTCACTTGATCAAACGCCCGCCCCTTGACAATTACTCTCTACCTAATTACTGTTCATTTTCAGCAGAGCACTAACACAGTTTTAATTATTTCATTTGTTTGTTCTCTTGATTATATTTGTCTATTTCCTAAATTAGAGTTAGGAACTATCTTATATCAACTGAATTGTCAAACCTGACAAATAATAGATGTTCAATGTATTATCTGTCAAAGGAATGAAAGGAAAGAAAATGATATTTTAAAAAAACTAGTAGATTCTTCTTTATGGCGCAAGTCCATAGGAGAGTTGTTCTTCAAATCAGGCTTGAAGAGGGCATTACCTCCGGGCAGAGGAAGAGGTTCTGGGAAACCAGGGACAAAATCTTCAGCTGTGTTCACTTCAGCAGCACATATACAAAAATCATAACAATACAAAGATTAGTGTGGCCCCTGTCCAAGGATAACACGCAAATTAGTGAAATATTCCATTTGTGTTAAAAAAAGAAAAAGAAAAAAACTTCAGGAATTTGAGGACCAGAACCACCTGCAAAAACTCAGCTCAGTACTCCAATACAATAAGAAAGGACCTTCCCAGGATCCTCTCGGTTTATGTCTCTTAACATGAAATTGTTCAAATGTTAGTGGCTGGGGCATCTTAGCTCAGATGGTTAAGCGTCTGCCTTCAGCTCAGGTCATGATCTCAGGGTCCTGGGAACCAGCCCCATGTCAGGCTCAGCAGGGAATCTGCTTCTCCCTCTCCCTCTCCCTCGCTGCTCTCTCTCAAATAAGTAAATGGAATCTTCAAAAAAAGAAAAAAGAAAGAAAGAAAGAAAAAGAAAGAAAAAAGAAATGTTAGTGGCTGTTGTAGCATAAGAGGATTTGTTGTCGCACAACCATAATTAATGCCAAGAATCCCGACTCAATAGCCGCACATAAATACAACCTGTTTCTTCACTTACTCAGCCTGCATGCATTGAAACCAGGGCTTGAGCTGAGCACCAAAGACATGGTAGAATGAGATGTAGGCCCTGCTCTCAAGGATCTCACAGCCTGGTAAAGAAATCATTGCAATTTGTAAGTTAAAGTTCTCTTTGTCTGTTGCAAGTTCAGGCACTGACACTGTTGCCAATACAAGCAAAAGAGAAATATATTACAAGGATATTAGGGGCCTAGAGCATGCACTGGAGGGCAAGCACGGAAAACAAGCAGACAGAAAAGCAGCTTCACCAAGAAGCAACTGCTGCTGCCAACAGCACCACACACCACGGCTGGGATTCAGTCCTAACATCCTTTTGTCTTTGAGTCACTCACTTAAGAGGCAAAAATCTTGGCCCAGAGCCGCTGTTGATTGGTCAATCTCAGATCACATGGATTAGTCCAGGCTGCCAGGAAAAGAAGAGAGGAGCAGTATGCCCCTAAGGATATTCCCCCGAGTTGGGAAAAGAGGGGAGAGCTGATGCTGGCCAGGCAAAAATAACTTGATACGGATATGAAAAAAGTACCTTGGGAGTTAAGCTCTTCCTGATTCCTGCAGAAACCTGGCTTGCCAGCTTCTTCTAAACTGGACCTTCACTACCTGCTAGTCACAGAACTCCAGTTTGCAAAATTCTGATCTAAAGTCCCAGTCTTACCCCTGCCTCCTTAGCAGCATCCCTCTTTGGGCCTTAAGATTCTCCCCACTACAAAAAAAAAAAAAAAAAAAAAAAAGATTCTCCCCAGCATCTCACTAGTAGTCGGTCTCAACCTCCCAATTATGTCTTAGAGCCTTTCTTTGTGCAAGATAGGCATTCAACTAATAGTTACAATTAGTGAATGAGTGAAATAATGAATGTAAAGCAGCCTCAATTCCACGAAGTAGAATCTCTCCTGCTAAGTGTCTAACGAGTTCAGAACTCTGGTCCCAGCCTGTAAAATGACAGCTCCCCAAGGAAACCCTACATGCATGTAAGGTACATAGTAGCTCAAGAGGCGGGCAGTATCTGCATGGAAAGTCCTTTCACTCCCTACGAATCACTTTTCTCCTTAAATTGTCAAATTTAAGTTAAATAGCATATGAGAAAATCTATTATAAACTGCAAAGTTCTATATAAATGATTTTCTGATTGCTTTCTTACTAGATTCGTCATCATCTAGAGTATTCAAAATGTCCCTGGCTAAAGAGAAACAGAACTAAAGGCCTAACATGAGATAGGATATTCAGTTAGAAAACTGATCTTTCTCAGCCTCTAGCCAGCAAACCTTTACACTCTGTCCTTATGCAACCCCAAGGTATTTACAATGAGTCTGTCTAGGGAAAAGGGGAAAACTAAAATAGAAAAGCAAGCCCCTCAGCTGTGACTCACACTCAAAGACCCCATATACTCAGAGTATCACAAGCTTGAGCATGTCAGTCTCCAAAGTAGGAACTGGGGTATGATATCTGCAGCACTCAGCTGAGTGTGAGAACTCAGGAAGCCGGAAACCACAGTCACAGCAGCATCTGAGAGGTCCAAGAACCTTCACAAGGCCCCGGGGGACTCAAGGGAAGCAAGCTGAGTCTTGGCCCTGGCCTGAGGTCTTCCAGTCTGGACCTGATGGAAGGTTCTTGAGCTCCCCAAGCCTTAGTGCTCTCCAAGTGAGGGGGAGGAGAATTAAGTAGGAATTCTAATATATTTCCAGCATTTTGCAAGATTATGGGGGGGTGGGAAGAAGAGGAAAAGGAGAAGAGAACATTTTTTATTCTTGTCCTAGATACTAAAAAGAATAATAAGGGGCACCTGGGTGGCTCAGTTGGTTGAACGACTGCCTTCAGCTCGGGTCATGATCCTGGAGTCCTGGGATCAAGTCCCGCATCGGGCTCTCTGCTTAGCGGGGAGTCTGCTTCTCCCTCTGACCCTCCCCCCTCTTGTGCTCTCTCTCTCTTTTTCTCTTTCAAATGAATAAATAAAATCTTTAAAAAAGTAAAATAAAATAAAATCCACCGGATCACTTCAAGGGACTAAGTCCTGTTCTACTTTGTCCTTTGGGAGCCCCAGTACCTAGCACTGTTCTCTATAATTTAAGCATACTTATTAAATATTTCTTGTGGGTTGAAACTCATGCCAATCCAGGGATAAAGAGAAAGGGGGAGGAATGGAGGTTAAAGAACTTTATTAAATGATCAGTCTCTAAATCTGTTGGTACTCCACTCCCCAAATGTCTTATAATTTAATTGTAAATAGTTAATGCTATCCATATGGTTCAAATCCCAGAAACTATATAAAAGGCATACAATGCAAAGTCTCCCTCAAATTCTTGTCCCTCATTGGTCCTGTTTCCACTGGTTAACCACTACTCTTACTTTCTTATGAATCTTTTCAGGGTTTCTTCATACATATATAAGCAAATTCAAATATAAGTTCAAAAAAAATACCCCAGATATAAGTTCAAATATATTCTGACTCTTCTATACAAAAGGAAGCATGTTTTTAAGTTTTTTGTTTTGTTTTGTTTGTTTGTTTTTTAAGTTATCTCTACACCCAACGTGGAGCTCAAACTCACAAACCTGAGATCAAGCATCATGTGCTCTCCTGACTGAGCCAGCCAGGTGTCCCCAAAAGGAAGCATTTATTGTCCTCCACCTTACTTTTTTCACTAAACAACATATTTGAACATCCTGGAATACATTTTGTACAAGGGCATAAAAATAACTTCTTCCTTATCTTGTTTTATATTACTGCTCCATAGTATCTCTTGTGTGGATAAACTGTAATTTGTTTAATCGGTCCCTTATTGGAGGCCATTTAGGTTGTTTCCAATCTTTTGCAATTTAAAAACAATGTTCCGGGGCGCCTGGGTGGCTCAGTCGTTAAGCGTCTGCCTTCGGCTCAGGTCATGATCCCAGGGTCCTGGGATCGAGCCCCGCATCAGGCTCCCTACTCCACAGGGAAGCCTGCTTCTCCCTCTCCCACTCTCCCTGCTTGTGTTCCCTCTCTCACTGTGTCTCTCTCTGTCAAATAAATAAAATCTTAAAAAAATAAATTAAAAAATAAATAAATAAATAATAAAAATAAAAACAATGTTCCATTTACAAATAGTAAAGCACATGTGTGCATACAGAACTATAGTCTAGATTCTCAGAAATGGAAGCTCTGAGCCACAGGAGTATAGGCATTTATAACTTTGTTAGAGATTGCAATTTGCCCTCTATAGATTCCCCAAAGATATAACTCCACAATTGCAAAATATGTCACAAGTAATCTGTTACTTGTAATAATTAAGATCCAGTCATTTATTTATAGTTTAAGAAATAGAAGGTGTTTCAAGATTATTCCCATTATGTTAATTCTCGTTTACTTTCATTCCTGATAAGGAAAGAAATGAGTAATGTTGCAGTTTCTAGCTAGAAATGTATATAACCCACTGTACAACTGTGTTTATCACACATGTCAATGTCCCCCTGTGTGTCATTGAAAGAGATATATTGGAAGTTATCTTGATGATCTTTTTTTTTTTTTAAGATTTTATTTATTTGACAGAGAGAGACACAGTGAGAGAGGGAACACAAGCAGGGGGAGTGGGAGAGGGAGAAGCAGGCTTCCCTGTGGAGCAGGGAGCCCGATGCGAGGCTCGATCCCAGGACCCTGGGATCATGACCTGAGCCGAAGGCAGACGCTTAACGACTGAGCCACCCAGGCGCCCCTTGATGATCTTAATGTAGAGGAAAATATCCTTAAGCATGAAAGGACAAGTCATTAAGGAAAATATTATAAATTCAACAATATTGAAAAATCTATTCTATCAGGGTGGGGCTAAAAAAATTCTATCCACAAATGTACATATATATAAACAGATGGTTTGCAGTATGTAGGGAAATGAGAGTGGGAATGGAGGCTAAGGAAGTGTAACTCAAACAAAGAGGGGCCACTTTGTTTCCAATGTTCATAAACAATGTTGCAATAAGAAAAAAGAACGGGGGGGGGGGGGAGAAAACCAACTTAAGATAGAACATGGTTTTAGCTAAAATGAAGCCCAGTCTGGGGAAGATTAAAAAGGTGATGATGGGGGTGCCTGGGTGCCTCAGTTGTTAACCGTCTGCCTTCGGCTCAGGTCATGATCCCAGGGTTCTGGGATTGAGCCCCTCATCGGGCTCCCTGCTCAGCGGGAAGCCTGCTTCTCCCTCTCCCACTCCCCCTGCTTGTGCTCCCTCTCTCGCTGCGTCTCTCTCTGTCAAATAAATAAATAATATATTTAAAAATTTTTTAAAAAGGTGATGATCGCTTCTCAGCCTTTTGGCTAAGATCAAGTGTAAATAGGTGATGATGGTTTGGAGAGAGATTTTTGTTTTAAAAAGAGAAAAAAACAATGTTGCAATAAATAATTCTCTTACTGATGATCATTCACAATGTTTCCAATTGTTATAAACAGTGCTTCAATAAACAGCCTTGTATGTTCAAAACAGGAAAAAAAGAGGGGTTGTGTCTGGCTTAATGGAAACGGCACCAAGAAACAAATATATGAGTATATCTGTAATTATGCACATTTGATGTTAAAAAAAAAAGTAGTGGTGGTGGTGAAGAATGTTAGTAATCGACATTCTGCTGCTCAAACTCCACTGGATTCCCTCTTACCTGCTTATTGACTCACTAAGACCTAAAAGCTCTCTCCCCCTTCTTTGTTGCCCCACACTTGTGCATTTGAAATCTCACCTCCTAGACTTTACCCTACCTAGCACAACCCACAGTTCCCTTGGGCCTAAAACCATATCTGACATCCAATCTGGATCCCGAATTCCAGGCTCTAAATAGCACACTAAAGAAAGTCACTGGATGGTAATTATGGAGAAACAGGTAGTCACAAGTACTCTCACACCTTATTCTATTTTCCCTGCTCTCCTTGTCTATATTACTGTCTTTTTTTCTTTTCTTGCTACTTAATAAACCCTTTTCAGGTCTTTACACGTTTCTTTCCTTTTTTTTTTAAAATTTATTTATTTAAGTAATCTCCACACCCAATGTGGGGCTTGAACTTACAAACCCTAGATCAAGAGTCACATGGTCCTCCCACTGAGCCAGCCAGGTGCCCCTGGGTCTTTAAGGTTTTTATTTATCCTAGTTGCTAAATTATCATCCCTCCTCCTCCTCTTATTTTCAGTGGACCCTTTTTATTGCAAGAGGTAAAATAGAGCCAGAAACTTCTGCATACTTGGCTAAAGTAGAAATGAAAGGCTTCATAAAAACCCAAAAGACAAAACCTGACAACTACAAAAGAGCTAGATCCTGCCCACATTTAACTCTCCCTGCCCCAGAGGGCTTCTGCCCTCCCACCACATGCCTTGGAGTAGGACCTCTGACTTTTCAAAGGCCAGATGACAAAAGAAAAGTTATATTTATATTCCCTACAGATTTTCCAAATTTTCCTTTAACCCCTACACCCTCACCTTTGCCTGCCTCCCCTTCCTGTTCTACATCAAATCTTTCTCCCTTTTGGAAAAAACAATAATGATGATAATATTTAGTGAACATTTACTGTTTGCTAGGCACTGTGCTAAGTACTTTACATGAATTATTTCATTTAAAACAATAACCCTTAGGGGGCGCCTGGGTGGCTCAGTCGTTAAGCGTCTGCCTTCGGCTCTGGTCATGATCCCAGGGTCCTGGAATCGAGTCCCACATCGGGCTCCCTGCTCCGCGGGAGGCCTGCTTCTCCCTCTTCCACTCCCCCTGCTTGTGTTCCCTCTCTGGCTCTCTTTCTCTCTGTCAAATAAATAAATAAAATCTTTTTTAAAAAATTAAAAAATTAAAAAAATAAAATAAAACAATAACCCTTGGAGGGGTGCCTGGGTAGCTCAGTCGTTGAGGCTCTGCCTTTGGCTCGGGGCATGGTCCCAGGGTCCTGGGATCAGCCCCGCTTCGGGCTCCCTGCTCCGCGGGAAGCCTGCTTCTCCCTCTTCCACTCCCCATGCTTGTGTTCCTGCTCTCTCTGTGTCCCTCTCTGTCAAATAAATAAATAAAATCTTTAAAAAAACAAAACAAAACAATAACCCTTGGAGAGGGGTCCTATTTATTATCATCATTTTGCAGCTGAAGGAATGGAGGCCCAGAGAAGATAAGTTGCTTGTCTAAGGTCACATTGCTAAGAATAATAAAAGTGCAGGGGTGACAGCCTGGCTCAGTCAAAAGAACATGTGACTCTTAATCTTGGGGTCATGAGTTGGAGTCCCATGTTGGGTGTAAAGATTACTTAAATAAAACTTTTTTTAAAATCTGTTTCATATCCTTAGAATTTAAAATTCACAACGGTAGGGACACTGTTTTGTTTACTGCTATATCCCCAGTGCATGGAATAATGTCTAACATGAAATAGGAACTTAAAATTTCTCATGAGAGTATCAAACAATATTTTTGGGGTACTTCGGTTATGCCAGGTACTCTAAGCTTTTTACATATTTATTTTCTCATCCAATCTTTATAACAACCTTATAAGATTTAACAACCTTTTAAATGTGATGTCCAAAACTTTCCAGTGGCCAGGGGGCCTGGGTGGCTCAGTCGATTATGCATCTGCCTTTGGCTCCTGTCATGATCCCAGAGTCCTGGGATCAAGCCCCATGTTGGGCTCTCTGTCCAGCAGCAAGTCTGCTTCTCCCTCTCCTCCTGCTCCTTCTCTGTCTCCTTCTCTCTCTTGCACGCGCGCTCACTCTCTCTCTCAAATAAATAAATAAAATCTTAAAAAAAAAGAAAAAAAGCTTTCCAGTGGCCTATCAACAACTCTGTCTCTGAGAAAAAAAAAGAAAGGTTGATTTTCAGCATTTGCAGATCTATTTGTGGTATAAATACCCACACTGTGGCTGATTTCAAACTACCAATGTGAGATCAACTGGCTCACAAAATTCCTGGACATTTTATAATTGATTCATGAGCCGGTCCAAGTCCACTCCAGCACACCACTGGCTACTGTTCTTCCAGAGCATGGAAGCCCTTTCACAAATTAGCCCTTATGTACCTTTCCAACGAAATCTTCTGACTTTTCAACTCACCCACGCAGCCGAATTTGAAATCATACAGAATTCCTGTCTGTGTGGGAACATGCCCTGCTTGTCTATACTTAATTGTCACTGGGCAACATGTTCTATTTCTGAGTTCTTTCATCCTTCTTCTTTACATCCTGGCTTTATACTGATGCATCTCCAAAGCAACCCCAACTAATTCAACAAATAGTTGTTAAACAACCAGCACATTCCAGGCAGGATGCTAGGAGCTGGGGGAGGCGTGGAAAGATAAAGGAGAAGCAGTCAGTGTTCTCAGAGTAGCTCACAATCTGGTAGTGAAGTCAAATGTGTAAATTGAATTACAGTCCAGTAAGAGCAATAATGAGAGATTGATTGAGTCTAACAATGGTAGTCATGATAAAGGCCAACTTCCTAGAGGAAGTAAAACACAAACATCTTCAAGGACAGATATTTCTAGGCAGGGAGATGCAGGCCATCTGAGACTTCGTGAAGAGATTAAGAAAGTGGGGTAAAACAGATGATAAGGCTTCCTGCATTCCTCTGTGCTCCCTAAAACCTTCAGTGGGAAACTATTGCACTCTATATAGCAGAATTTCCAATGGGAAAATGATCAATGTCAACTAATAGATCATGACCATAGGACTTAAAAATAAAATCTTTTTTTTTTAAGATTTTATTTATTTGACAGAGAAAGACACAGTGAGAGAGGGAACACAAGCAGGGGGAGTGGGAGAGGGAGAAGCAGGCTTCCCTGTGGAGCAGGGAGCCCAATGTGGGGCTCGATCCCAGGACGCTGGGATCATGACCTGAGCCGAAGGAAGACGCCTAACGACTGAGCCACCCAGGCACCCCAAAAATAAAATCCTTAAAAAAATAAATGGGGTGGGGTGCCTGGGTGGCTCAGTCAGTTAGGCGTCTGCCTTCGGCTCAGTTCATGATCCCAGGGTCCTGGGATCGAGCCCCGCATTGGGCTCCCTGCTCAGTGGGGAGTCTGCTTCTCCCTCTTCCTCTCCCCCTGCCCCTGCCTGTGCTTTCTCTCTCCCTCTCTCTCTCTCTCTCTCAAGTAAATAAATAAAATCTTTAAAGAAATACAATAAGTCAACATCTTGAGAAATGTCTGCCAAGATTTTATATCTGTTGGTTTATCATCAAATCCATGGCTAGCAAAGTAGATATTCTGTTGCTAGATCCAAGACTGCCACAGAACTTGATAGACTTGCTTGAATCAGTACAAACATTGGAAAATGTAGCAGAAAACATTGGAAATGACAAACCAATGTTGGTGGCATATGGAGAAAAGGACACACGATAAATATATAAATAATAAAAATAATAAAGTTAACACTGTGTGTCAGCTACTGATTTATGTGCCTTATTTCCATTAACTCATTTAACTTTTGCCTCATTTTTTTGAAATTTTTTAAAGATTTTATTTAGGGGCACCTGGGTGGCTCAGTCTTTAAGTGTCTGCCTTCGGCTCAGGTCATGATCCCAGGGTCCTGGGATTGAGCTCCGCATTGGGCTCCCTGCTCAGCGAGGAGCCTGCTTCTCCCTCTCCCACTCCCCCTGCTTGTGTTCCCTCTCTTGCTGTCTCTCTCTGTCAAATAAATAAATAAAATATTTAAAAATAAATAAATAAAATACAGTTTTTATAAATAAATATTTATTTATTTGAGAAAGAGAGCACAAGTGGGGGGAGGAGCTCAATCTTGGGACTCTATTCTGGGATTCAGGGATCATGATCTGAGCTGAAGGCAGACGCTTAACCAGCTGAGCCACCCAGGTGCTCCAACTTTTGCCTCAATTTTATAAACTAGGTTCTATTATTATCCCACAGATATTTCACAAATGAGAAAACTGAGACTTAAAACATGTTGTATAGTTCACTCCATGTTACAGACATACAATGGAGTGCTGGAACCAGCTTCTATTGATTTGCAAGAGCTGATAAATATTCATCTGGTAGCTTAAAATAGGCCGTAGTGGGGGGCGGGGGGACGCCTGGGTGGCTCAGTTAAGCATCTGCCTTCAGCTGAGGCGCCCCTGGCATTTTTTTTTTTTAATCTAAACAAAAATTATGTCTTGGTATTCATAGCTGGATAAATTGTAAACTAATAGCAAAAATAATAGTTTATTTTTTGAATGGTGCTAAGGTCTTCACGTACATTATCTTACTTAATCTTTTTACTTAATCCTCAGAGCCATCTTCAAGGCTGGGAAAAGTGAAACTTAGCTAAGAGATAATTGCACAGAATTACAATATGTAGGAGAATGGATGAGAACCCATCTCTGTTCCTGCCTGCTCTATACCTACCCTTCTCTATTAGAATTGGTAGGTGAATTTGTTAGATCCACAGAGTTAATTTGCGTGATGGAGTTTCATTGTAATTGTAGGGCAACAGAAGGATGTTATTAGGCTTGTGGGAGTGATTTGGCATATGATTAGAAAAACAAAAGCCTATAGGCCTTAAAAAAGACATTAAGAATTAACTGAAGGAGGGACGCCTGGGAGACTCAGTCGGTTAAGCATCCAACTCTTGATTTTGGCTCAGGTCATGATCTCAGGGTCCTGGGATCAAGCCCCACATCAGTCTCCACGCTTAGCGGGGACTTGCCTTGAGGATTCTCTTTCTCCCTCTGCCCCTCCTCCCACTCAAGAGATCTCTCTCTCCAGTAAATAAATAAATCAAGATTTATTTAAGCAAAGATTTGAGGGCTTTTTACTTCCAGTATCTCCCTCCAGCATCTTGCTCTAGATTCTAGAGGTCCATAGAAGATCGCTTTTTTTTTTCCTTCTTTTTTCCTGAGGTAAATTTCACATAACATAAATAAATCAAGATTTATTTATTTACTGGAGAGAGAGAGAGCATGAGCAGGAGGAGCAGAGGGAGAGGGAGAAGCAGGCTCCTAGTTGAGCAGGGAGCCTGATGCGGGGCTTGATCCCAGGACCCTGAGATCCTGACCTGAGCCAAAGGCAGACGCCTAATGACCGAGCCACCCAGGTGCCCCGTAAATAAATAAATCTTTAAAAAAATTAACTGAAGGCTGAGGGAAATGGGGAAAGACATGTAGAAGGTAGCATTTGAACTGGATCTTGAAGAGTAAATATCAGAACCTTACATATTAGTCAAGGTCATGTAAGGAGGTAGAAACCACATGCTACGAAAGAGAATTTAATATAATGGATTGTTAACTACATAACTGAAGAAGTAAAAGGAGAAATCTAAGGTATCATGGTGGTAGTAATTGTAGGAACACCTACCACCTCTAGGGCTGAGGAAATAAAGGGTAGAAGTTGGAATTACTAAAACGTAAAACTTAAAAAAAAAAAAAATTAAAAGAAGGGCCAAACAGCTGAAATTTGGATGTCTGAAGAGGAGGTACTGCTTGTGTCTCTGAATTGGGGGGAAGGGCCCCACGGGGTTGAGACCCAGACCTGTGAGTAGGAGGCACTGGGCAGTCAGTGCTTGTGTCTCTGAAGACAGAATAATGAGACTGGTTCTATAAGTATTGGAAAAACTGCATTCTGATTCAGCTGCTTGTAATGGGAAGGGACTGCCACTGCTGGAATTGAGAAGCTTTGCTGGATGCCATAGATAGGAACAGGAAGCAAACAGGAAGGAGGCTTCCATCATTCCTCCTGAGCCTTGCAGTGTTCTTCTGGTAGTCTCTATTGGGAGACCTTAATAGAGAGCCACTATGAAAGGAGAAATATTTGCAGAGTCCCAACCCCAAAAATCCTAAAGCAGAGGGTGGATTTAGAGGTGAGAAAATACCTAGTAATGACTCACCTTACCTGGTCAGAAGGCTCTGTATGGCCTGGCTTTTTTTCATAAGCTTTTTTTTTTTTTTTTTAAGATTTTATTTATTTATTTGACAGAGAGAGACACAGTGAGAGAGGGAACACAAGCAGGGGGAGTGGGAGGGGGAGAAGCAGGCTTCCTGCGGAGCAGGAAGCCCGAGGTGGGGCTCGATCCCAGAACCCTGGGATCATGACCTGAGGCCGAAGGCAGATGCTTAATGACTGAGCCACCCAGGCACCCCTTCATAAGCTTTTTTGCTACAGCCACATGACATTTTGGCAGATGCTTAAGGACAGCATACTTCCTCCTGCTACAAGGCCTTTGGCATATTTTAATCTATGACTGGAATGTTCTTCACCTATTAAATGCCCTTTCTCACACTAAATCTTCCTTTAAGATGTTTTCATAACACTGTAACCTCTCTTGTAGCATTTGTCACAGTTGTACATCTTTTTACAGATATGGTCTTTTGATCAATGCCTGCCTCCTCCAACTAGATTGTAAGTTCCAGGAGGGCAGAGGCCATGACTGTGTTTGTACTCCATTCTTTGTTTTCCTAGTGCCTAGTTTAGTAACTAACACATTGTAAAACTTCAGTATATATTTGCCTGAGGAATTATTTCAATATCCTGAAAAGAGAGAGTGAAGCCATAACATGATGAGAGATGTGTAGTAGAAAGCAAAGATTTGAGGGCTTTTTACTTCCAGTATCTCCCTCCAGCATCTTGCTCTAGATTCTCGAGGTCCATAGAAGATCGCTTTTTTTTTTTCCTTCTTTTTTCCTGAGGTAAATTTCACATAACATAAAATTAACCATTAACTATACTAATGGATCTAATTTTTGGTATTTACTACATTTGCAATGTTGTGCAACCGTCATCGCTAGTTAGCTCCAGAACATTTTCATCATACCAAAAGGAAATCTCATACCCATTAAATAGTCACTCCCCGGGACCCCTGGGTGGCTCATTTGGTTAAGCATCTGCCTTTGGTTCAGATCATGATCCTGGGGTCCTGGGATCGAGTCCCGCGTCGGGCTCCTTGCTCAGTGGGGAGCCTACTTCTCCCTCTGCCTCTGCCTGCTGCTCCCCCTGCTTGTGCTCGCTCTCTTTCTCTCTCTGACAAATAAAGTCTTAAAGAAAAAAAAAGTCACTCCCCATACTTCCCTCTCCACATTCCCTGGTAACCACTGTCTGCAGAATGGAATTACCCATTCTGAATATTTCATACTACATATGTGACCTTTTGTGTCTGGCTTCTTTCATTTAGCATAGTGTTTTTGAGGTTCGTTTACTTTGTAGCCCATATTAGTACTTCATTCCTTTTTATGGCTGAATAATATTCCATTGTATGGCTATACCATCTTTAGTTTATGCATTCATCAGTTGATAGACATTTGGGTTCTGTCTATTTTTTCGCTACTATGAATAGTACTGCTATGAAAATTTGTGTACAAGTATTTGTTTGAAAACATATATATATGCCTTTAAACAAAATCAAGAGTTACATGCTCTACCAACTGAGCCAGCCATGTGCCACTGAAAATATATTTTCAATTCTTGTGTCTATACCTAGGAATGGAATTACTGGATCATATGTTAATTCCATATTTACCTTTTTGAGAAACTGACAAACTGTTTTCCACAGGAGTTGTACCATTTTACATTCACACCAGCAATGTCTGAGGGTTCAACTTTTTCCATGTTCTTGCTGACATCTCTTGTTCCTTTTACAACCACTGCATACAAGTCATATATTCCAACTCAGATGCTTCATTTATATATGGAGGTAGGACCTGGTTACTTAAAGATATTTAGACAAATAATGTCTCTTTGGCCCTCCTTCAGAAAATAATTGTTAAGGATCTATTTTTTCTGGCTCCAGAAAAGAATGAGCCTACTAAATACATCCTTATTTTCTGGGCTATTCATTGTATAGGGCCATTCACTCATATCAAGTAATCACATGCTTTCATTCAAAATCATTGTGGGTTGATACTTCTTTTGTTTTTCATACAACATTTTCTTTTTTTAGATTTTATTTATTTATTTGACAGAGAGAGACACAGCGAGAGAGAGAACACAAGCAGGGGGAGTGGGAGAGGGAGAAGCAGGCCTCCCACGGAGCAGGGAGCCCGATGTGGGGCTCGATCCCAGAACCCTGGGATCATGACCTGAGCCAAAGGCAGATGCTTAACGACTGAGCCACCCAGGCGCCCTAACCTGGAAACTCTTGAAGGAAAGAGACTGTGCTTTTATTTTGTACCCACAAATTGTCCTGCAGAGTGCTGAAAATACTGAAGGTGCTAAATATTTATTGAATGAATTAGTAAACGGTATATTTCACTAATAAAATTCCAAAAGAGTATTCTAAATTATGTTTTGTTATATTGAATTTTTTCACTTTTGTTTTCAAGCTAAAATAATATTTTGGACAATTCTTTTGCCCATGGAATGGACAAATGGGCTATATTATCACCTTATTCATGAGTGCCCCTTAGTTTTCTTGATCCCATAAATATGGGAGGTTAAGACATTGTACTTTGTTTTTATTAAGATTTATTTGAGAGAGAGAGAGAGTGTCCTCGGGTGAGCATGAGCATGAGTTGGGGGGAGGGCCAGAGGAAGAGGGAGAAGCAGGCTCCCCACTGAGCAGGGAGCCCAACTCGGAACTCGATCCTAGGACTCGAGGATCATGACCTGAGCCAAAGGCAGATGCTTAACTGAGTGAGCCATCCAGGCCCCCTGACATTGTAATTTTTTAACCAAGTATTAAACTCCGGCCAAAACATCAATTGTTGTTTCCTTATCTAGTTCACATAGGCTCTTAAGAAACTGCACGTTAAAAAAATTAATTTAAAAAAAAAACTGCGGGACGCCTGGGTGGCTCAGTTGGTTGGGTGACTGCCTTCGGCTCAGGTCATGATCCTGGAGTCCCTGGATCGAGTCCCGCATCGGGCTCCCTGCTCGGCAGGGAGTCTGCTTCTCCCTCTGACCCTCCTCCCTCTCATGCTCTCTGTCTCTCATTCTCTCTCTCTCAAATAAAAAAAACAAAAAAACCCAAAAAAACCCCCTGCATCTTGAGTTTGAGGGACAGGATTCTCTGTTGGTGATACCAAGCAAAATTATAAGAGTTGCAGTTCATGGTATCAGCCTTAAATAAGTGGCTAGTGATGTACCCCTGAAACAGCTCCTCTTCTTTTAAGGACTAATCATTCTCAAATTGATGAAAATTCCTCTGGGATATGTGACTACAATGCCCCTGACATTATGGCCAGTAGAGAGACAAGTTTTTGAAACAAATGCCAAATTCAATCAGTAAATTGATTAGACAATCAAGTACTAAAGGGGGAATGATAATTTCATACACCCGAATGCAGGTGGCAAAATTAATTCCATCTGTATGAAGAGGCTTGAGTTTCTTGCTGTCATAATTAGGGAAAAATAAAGGTTCATTGTGCCTGAGAGTGGCTCAATAATATTGCTGGAAACTATCAGGCAGACTATGCCACTGCAGTCTCTGCTCCAGGTGAAAAACTCTGGTCAAAAAGGAACCTTGGTCTTCTGAGTTAGTGTCTGCATATCTGCATTCTCCTGTAATGTCAATCACAAGTTTTTTCAGGTAATAAAATCCTTCTCTTATTGGTGTTTTTTTTATACAGAGAGGTTTAATTTTAAATATAGATATGATGTCGGGCGCCTGGGTGGCTCAGTCGTTAAGCGTCTGCCTTCGGCTCAGGTCATGATCCCAGGGTCCTGGGATCGAGTCCCACATCGGGCTCCCTGCTCAGGGGGAAGCCTGCTTCTCCCTCTCCCACTCCCCCTGCTTGTGTTCTCTCTCTCGCTGTGTCTCTCTGTGTCATATAAATAAATAAAATCTTTAAAAATATATATAGATAGATATGATGTCTTGAAACTTTCATATTAAATTTTTTTTTAAGATTTATTTTTTTTATTTTTAGAGAGAGACTCCCTGCTGACCATGGAGCTGGATGCAGAGTTGGATCTCATGACCCCAAGATCATGACCCACGCTGAAATCGGACACATAACTGACTGAGCCACCCAGGTGCCCCTTAAAACTTTTATATTAAGTTTAGGGGTACTTTGTATATATTTATAAATTAAATTGTAATGTTTAAGAGAATTTTGCATACTAAAGATTCTAGTTAAATATGTATGATTGAATGATTGAGATTTGTGATTTTATGTGGAAAGGTATAGGAAACCACATCAGAAAATTTTAAGAAATTTTAAGACTAACTATATTTGTAATTTTTTTTTAAGATTTTATTTTTAGGGTGCCTAGGTGGCTCAGTCAGCTGAGCATCTGACTCTTGATTTTGGCTCAGGTCATGATCTTAGGGTTGTGAGATTGAGCCTCACATTGGGCTCTGCACTGGGCATGGAGCCTGCTTGAGATTCTCTCTCTCTCCTTCTCCCTCTGCCCTCCACCCCCCTCTCTCCCTCTCTTAAAAAAAAAAAAATATATATATATATATATATATTTTCTTAAGTAATCTCTATACCCAACATGGGACTGAACCTACAACTCTAAGACCAAGATTCACACGCTCTACTAACTGAGCCAGCAGGCACCCCTCTATAATTTTAATATCTTGGATTTAGAAGAATTGTTTACATACTTGGGAAAGTTAAAGTGCTCAAAATAATACATGTTAAAATGATAAAAGGGGGTGCCTGGGTGGCTCAGTCAGTAGAGTGTGACTCTTCATCTTGGGATGGTGAGTTCAAGCCTCATGTTGGGTGTAGAACTGACATCAAAAAACATGATAAAAGGGGTGGCCTGAGTGGCTCAGTCATTAAGCATCTGCCTTCGGCTCAGGTCATGATCCCAGGGTTCTGGGATCGAGCCCCACATCGGGATCCCTGCTCTGTGGGAAGCCTGCTTCTCCCTTTCCCACTCCCCTTGCTTGTGTTCCCTCTCTCGCTGTCTCTCTCTCTGTCAAATAAATAAATAAAATCTTAAAAAAACAAAACAAAAAAACCAAGGGAGCCAATGAACATACATTTAAAAAAAATGATAAAAGCATACTAAATTTGAGGAAATTTGTCTAAAGTAAATGGGACTCATTTTTTTGAAGAGTTTTGTCTGTTCAAGCTGTATTTATTTATTTATTTTTATTTTTAAAGATTTTATTTATTTGTCAGAGAGAGAGAGAGAGAGCACAAGCAGCAGCAGGCAGAGGGAGAAGCAGACTCCCCACCGAGCAAAAAGCCTGATGTGGGACTGGATCCCAGGCCCCTGGGATCATGACCCAAGCCAAAGGCAGACACTTAACTGACTGAGCCACTCAGGTGTCCCATGCTCAACTTGAATGGTTAAAGTGAAGGTGAGGGGCGCCTGGGTGGCTCAGTTGTTAAACGTCTGCCTTCGGCTCAGGTCATGATCCCAGGGTCCTGGGATCGAGC